>NW_020884878.1:21225642-21473989 GCF_003945725.1 Corapipo altera | reverse complement strand
GGGTTCCCTGCACAGGGACACAGCCATGCCTGACGGGTTCCCTGCACGGGGACACAGCCATGCCTGACAGGTTCCAGCCTGCTCACTCCTGCTGCTCTGCTTTGCTGCAGTCCCCTCCAGAACATTACACAGCCATTCCCACCACAATTCACTGAATCAGCAGTCCTTTGGAGGTTTCTCAAGACCCAGCTCAGGGCTGAGTCTTAAAATAATAATGTTCTTTGGCATTTAAGGTAGTTTTTGCAGGAAGCACAGCAACTGTTGAGCAAGGAACGTGGTCTCTCTAGTGTGAGTTCAGGATGTTTCCTGAGGATGCAGAAAGCCTGGAGTGGTCTTTCTGGCTCATTCCCCTCCTTTTTCCTCTTCCTCTCCATAATCTTTCCTCTCTGGCTGCCAGAGCAACAAGAGCAGCATGTACTCAGAACCACCACAGGGGCAGCCAGGGTTGAGCCAAGCTGGAGGTTGGACAGGGGCTGCTCTCCCAGGATGCCAGCTGGCTGGGCAGCCAGAGGAAGAAGCAGCCCTCATCCCTCTCTCTTCCCTGGGATTGAGATGACAGATGGTGACTATATACGCATGACAGGTTGTGGTAAGAACCAGGGTAAGAAATCCCTTGGTGGGGGTCCTGCAGCTGGCTTTGCTAGAGGTGTGGAGTGCAAGTACATCTCTGCAATGAGAAACACAAAGGGGAAGGCAGGACAGATGAATGCGGGGAAGGCAGAGCTATAGGGTTACATGTGCCCATTTAGGCGTGAGGGTGAAGTAGGTACCATGTCTGCCCATAGCTATGGTCACCACTGGCACAGCCAGTGCCTTTCCTAACTGCAGCCAAAACATTGTACTAATTGAGCTCATAACTAGCAGCAGTAGTGTCTACAGATGGTAAGCAGCAAAACAGGCTTTTAGCCAAGTGCCAGCAAGAGACAAAAGTAAACTAACAAAGAAATAAAACTGTATTTGTTTCAGTTACAGAGACATCTCAGTGTAAAGAAACAAACAAACAAAATCCAAGTCAACCACGTTTTTAACCTTGCCAAGAAATTATCAGTGCAAGTGTGAGACTGGTACTGAGCCTCTAGGTCACTAGTTAAACATCAGGTTTTGCACTCAGAAATATAATAGTAAAATGCACAACTTTGACACTTCAGTGTTTGACCACCATGAAATGTTGAATTACAGCAAATTTGGCAATAAGGACCAGCATTCATAAATCCTCTCATTGCTCCTGCATGAAGAGGAAGTCTATAAAACAGTTAACGAGGCGGTGACCCTTCATGTTGGCCTGCTTCATGTTAATTCAGTGGAAGTGGAAACATTGGTGAATATTGTAAAGAACAGAGTTATTGATACAACCTTGGGGACCCTGTTCTGTTTGTGCGCATATGACATAGCTATGCATCTTAACAACAGGACATGTTACAGCATCTACAGCAAAGCTTCTTTTTCCATTTCTCAGACTACTTCTACCAGGTTTCCTGGTAGAAGGTTTCCTGTGGGAAATCAGAAGGGGAAGGTGCAGTTACACAATCATCAGTAGCAAGCACAATACCCTAAGACTGTTAACAACCAAAGAACAGGCAAGTAGAGGACTAATTGACACTTCCCTTCTCCCCTCACTTCTTCACTATCCTGGTTCTGCATTATTCTTCCTACCCACGTGGTCCAGTGAGGGGCTGTGCAAGACACTTTCTTCACCCCCTGGATTCTCAGGGCAGTCAAGAGGCTCCATCCACTACGATGAAGGCCACTGTTGCTCAGAATCAGAATCACTCAGGATCACATTCTGAGTTGGAAGGGACCCAAAAGGATCAAGTCACACTCAAGAGAATGGCCCATATAGGGATCAAATTCACGACCTTGATGTTATTAGCAATAAGCTCTATCCAGCTGAGGTCCTTGCACCCAAGGCTTTTCCCATTCAGGGGGGTGTTCCCCACCACGCGCTGCCTATCTCCTTGTATGCATTACTGGAATAACTGGTACTGTTAATGGTATAAGACAGGTTTGCTGCAAGACAGTCAGTTGCAAAGGTCATAAAAATCAAAACTGCTATCTGTTCCATCAAGTAAGGCTCCTTGTTGTCTCCCAAGAGACCATATAAAAGATGGCTTGCACTTCAAATAGAAGAAAAAAATTTATAGCAAGACCAGGGATGGCACGAGAAATCACTACAACTTTTCCTGAAGCTTTCTAAACATATTCTAGCATACTCTAAGTCAAGCACCAAAGGATATGCTTCAGGTCCCCTTTATCTGAAAGAGTTTTTAAAAAAAGTAGTTAAGTGAATTGCTGAACTGGGGCCAAAACTTTAAAAATATTTGTTTTACTAATTTGCATAAAAAATAACAGCGCAAGAAGACATAAGCAATGATTAATTATTATTATGACTTAGAGACAAGAAAAATGCAGACATATTTCTTGTTTGGATTTTCAGGCCCAGAAAGAAAGCACGGAAAACAGACTTCATATGAACTACATAGATACAAGACTCAAAATGGTTATCATCTTTTTTGCTACAAACTAGGATGCAATTCCCTGATGTTTGGCAAAAGACGAGGCTACCCTGCCATTTCCAACTGTCAAAGCTTTGGACAAACTGTGCTCTTTCCAGTCAGTGCAAACAGCATGCTATGCTGTACTCTTGTAATTTACACTATTAATTTTTAGCTGGATGGCTGATGGCATGAACATTTAGTAAGCCTCCGTGGAACCATTGTGGTCAGCAGAAATCTCTTGCATTACTTTATTTGCAAAAAATCAGAGCAACAAGTAACTTATTTAATCAACTTTTTTCTAATAAGTGCTTTGCATGTTGGCACTAAGTTTCTTCATCTACTAATCTTATCAAAGCACAATATCAAGAGCAAAAATGACTGCAGGGCAAAAAGCTCCTTTCTATCACTGAGAGATACTAAATGCATATGTGTGAGTGACAGAGAGGAAATGGGCCTTACAGCCAAAGAATCAAATCACTAACAGCAATGTTCATGAGTGGTGTTCTGATGGGATGACACGCCTGTGAATAGTTTAAACAGTAGGAGATAGAGGTTTTACTTGGCATGAGCCTCCTTCATGGTCTTACTCCATCTCACTGCCTGAACCTTGCTTTTCTGACCTACTCCCTGTCAGCTCTTTTCAAAGCAGTAAAAGATCTAAACTAATTGCTGTGTAGTGCTATGCATCAGCCAAGTCTTTTGTCAAGGCCCACCACATTCTGTACCACTGCATCAGTTATTCACCTTGAAGCCCACCGTAGTAGCCATCATCTGCCCTAGGCACAGATACCACAAGCAGTTTCCAAAACACCTCTTACCAAGAACTCATCTGTAAATCAAACAAAACCTTTCCACAGAAGCCTAAGGAGGCTTGTGTTGCTGGCAGCTTTCTAACAATGTTATTTCAATCTTCAGCTTTGTCACAGAAGGATTACAGTCATGATAAATCCAACCTCTTTTCCATAAATCTGAAACCAGCAGCACTTACTCCTAGGTTTCCCTTCCTGATCTCCTCATTCTCTCAAGCCATCTACTGCAAGATGGGTGAGTGTTACATGGCCCACTAGTGCCAAAGGACCCTTTGCCCCTGGCCCATTACATATTGGGAAAAGGCAGTCCAACTGCAAGAGAAGCAGTAAAAAAACTTTTTAAAAAGTAAACACTTCAAAATTATTTAAAAAAAAATAAAAAAAAGGTTCTTTGACTTTGTAGGAGTCATCTTGAAACATCTGATAAAAGTATTAATCTCTTCCAGGTGTGTCAAGTCTATTCAATAACCATCAAAAATTCATCTAATTAAAAATACATTCATGCTTGGACATTGTGGTTTTATCTTCTCTCTCTGTCTCATCCCCTTCTACACACATGTGTAAAGGACTTGCTGAGGGAGTAAAGACACTGTTGAACAACCCCATCACTGCAGGGAAAAAAAATTAAACAGTGTGCAACATAGAAGAGGAGGAGGGAGAAGATACTTCCATGTAATTAATCAAGCAAATTTCTCATGAAACAACATGCAGGGTAAGGCTGTATTGAGCCACCATCCAGATAAATTCTGAAGTCAAAGAAAGAAGAGTTTACTGTGAAATCAAATAAAGACACTGGGATTCACACAGCTGGAATCCTTAATGCAAAGAAACAAGCCACTTTTACTGTGTACATCCTGCCCTGCATCAGTGTAATAAGCATCAATCTCCATTTTAACATATGCTGTTATTAGTAATGAGCTGTATGTAATGGACTGAATTATCCATTAATAATTACCTGGGGAAAAGGTGTACAAATATTAATAGTAAGGACCATTAGGAAGAAATTCTTGAACGTTAGGAAGAAATTCTTCACGCAAAGGGTGATTAGAGTCACCATCCCTGGAGGTGCTTAAGGAAAGACTGAACATGGCATTTAGTGCCATGGTCTAGGGGACATGGTGGTGTTTGGTCATATGTTGGACTCGATGATCTCAGAGGTCTTTTCCAACCTGACTGATTCCATGATTCTGTGACCAACTCTCCTCCCTCCCAAAACGCAAGCTCAGTGGGACGGGTCACTGAACTCTGATTCTTGCTATTTGCCCAGTGGTTCTCCCCAGGATAATGCACCTTGCAGTGCTGCACACTCCCCCGCCAGTCCAAAGGACAAACACTCCCTGTATGCAGAGGCCTTAATGCCACCTGTATTACAGTTACACTGGCATTTAATGAACAACGAGCCCTCATACAAACATAAACTGAGAAGCACATAGGCATTTAGGGTTCACAAGTAATCAAGATATTGGCAGGCATACCAGCAGGGCTACCACAAGTCTCTGGCATTAAGAGCTGACATAGTGCTGCTAGCAAGGAGTGGCACCATAGCAGGCACAGCAACAAATAAGAAGTTACTGTGAAAAATGCACTACCAATATGGGAGAGATTATGGAAAACTTCACCACTTTGCCATCAATATCTAACTCCAGAGTCTAGTAAGACTCGTGAAGAGTCTTTGCTGGACTACAAAACTACAGACAATAAAAAAAAATTAAGTAACCTGCCCTGATGCCACAAACACATGCACAAACTCAGGATAAACAGACCACTCTGATCTTTACATTGTCTGAGAGCACTGCCTGAGAGCACTGGTTTATTTCCCTTCTCTTACAGGATTAACAACCTTCTGCCTTCCTCTGGGACTGTGACTGTAAAGCACATAGAAGGCTCCTAGCACAGTGTAAGAGAGGTCACTAGGCAGACATACTTCTCCTCTGCAAGAGTGGGAAAGGAGGACCAAGAGAAGATACCTGGTTGCCAAAGGCTCTGGTGTAACACACACTGAAGGCAGCATGTTTTTGCCACCATGAAATAAGTCTAGCAGTGCACTACAGTCAGGTTTTTAAGAGTGATGATACATAACAGATACCAAATTCTATCTGGTTGTAACCTCCACACCCAAGTATTACCTCAAATACCATTTCATAGAGGCTCTGCATGCTTCTGAACCCACTTACAGATATGTGCATCACTGTCTGTAAAATATTGACCCATTTCTCTAATACCTAGTCCCTGCTGAGTGAAAAACAAATCTGAGAGATTCTCCAAGTGCCTCTTTCAGAGAAGTAGTTCTTTTGAAAGTTTCAAAAGTCATTGAGAATAATTTGATGAAGAACAAAAACAAGTGCTAATATGCCCAAGTTTATACTCATCTGATTGTCAAGTAAAAATTATACATTCCTGTGTATAATTAACCAGGCTAACTAATCTTGCTTGACAAACACAGATGTAAACATCAGTTTTGACAACGAGCCAAAGCAACCACTCTAGGATCTGTGCCAATGCTGAATTCTTCAGTCTGATATCATAAAATGACTTGTCTGTTGTATTTACAGTTCCAGTGGCTCTGGACTCTGCCGGCAGCTGGCCAGAAGAACAGATTTGAACTTATCCATTATGCCAGAACATGTGCATTTGATTAAAAGAAAGAAGTTATGCATATTTTTTCTGGATGGTGGTATTCATCAGACCTCCCATAGTAAACTAATTGCAAGGCATGTTGCTACCAAAGTATCAAAAACATTTTGTGACATATAATAAACCAGAATATTTCTATAGGCAGTATTGCTCTTCAGCCTACCATGCCTATAGTTTTCTGTTATCCTGCTCTTCAAATCTGCACCTCAAGTTAGAAAATTCAGCATTTCACTGTGTTTTAATTGCAAAGGATAGAATTTGAATGCTATAGAACAGACCTCTTCTTTCTTCACACATAAATGCAAAAATACCTTACCTGAGTTATGAGGGACTTTGTGAAACCACTCCTGTGACATCTCATCTACTCCTCCAATCCTCAGGAACAGAAATCTTGGTAACAACCTGCTAGGCAGACCGTGTTTCAAAAGCTACCTAAGAACACCCCATCATGTGATAGGCAGAACCACCCATTCTGGTTTTCAGCAAACACTTGCTAGGCATGAAGTGCCACCACAAAAGACTAGTTTCTCCTGTGACCATCAGAGAGGGTCCAACAGGGTGGGGTGAGCAGGGTGGTTTCACAGCTACAAATAAAGGAAGCAAGTTTTCAAGAAGGTTCAAATCCCACAGGGACTTCTAAATTAACTAATCTCATATTGAAAACACTTTCTTTTTAACTTCAGGTCATATATGCTGAATGTGAACAGTTGTGTTCTGAGCTGAAAACATCAGTCATGGGCTTCCTTTAACAACAGATCAACTCTTAAGATTACGAATTCTTGTCTTATTCTCTAACCAGCAGGACTCATTGGGATCCAGGTGCAAGATGAGCTCAAGGTCCCCAATGGCAGACCTGACATAGATTTCAGCCCTTGATGGTACCCAGGAGGGTACCTGTGACTCAGAGCAGAAAGTGCTGCTGTCAGGACGAGGTGCAGAGTCCATGCAGAGTGCAGCCACACCAGTTCAAAGTACCTTCCACCCCTCGCCCGTGAGGACCAACGCAGCTTGGCAGCACGTCAAGCACTGAGGGCAGCAGGCGCTGACAGCACTGCTCTGGGACCCTGCCCGCCACAGGGAAAGCTGCCCTTCACCAGCAGAGGCAAAATAAGAAAGAGGGAATAACCACAGCCTGTTAGCAGCAGATGAGCTGCCCAGCCATCACACTGCAAACACAGTTTTTAGGTTTCCACACCACCAGTCAGCCAACCTGGCTCCTACCCATCCTCTGTCCCCTGTCTCCTCGCAGCAGGGACTTCCAGGGCTCCCCAGAAGCTCCTAAAAAAACCAACCAAACAAAACAAAACAACAAAACAGACCAAAAAAACCACAAAAGATACCACCAAACAAACAAAATCTAGCCCACAATACAAAAAATCTCCACCCACCACCAAAATATTTCTCAGGTCTTGAAGGAGAAATTGAAAGGGCTTCTCCTCTGGAATATTCTCCTGCCTTTAAAAAAGAGTTACTGCCCTTACTTACATGTAATACAGGGGGTTTTTTCCACAGGGCATCCCCTCAAGTCACCGCAAATGCCAGTTAACCCAAAGAAGAGACCTTGGGACCTGAGTAACTGGAAGCTGCAGCAGAACACCCTTTCACACATGGTCCCTGGAGCATCATCTGACCGTGGGGGGCACTCCAGGTGACTGGCCTCACAGACCAAGTTGCAGCTTTTTTTCCTGGCCCCAACCACCCACCAGCTTTTCTTCAAGCAATACTCCAACAGAGTAGAAAGAGGTCCTCAAAATCAGAGTGACCTTGGTCCTCAGGCCAGAGCATCCCTCGACTCAAGGACATGAATCTTCTCACTCTGAGTAGAGGGCTAAACCTGGGTCAACAACACCTCAGTGATATACTCAGCCATTTACTTACTAGAAAAAGGTAATCTTTGTATTATCTTACTGGAAAATGGAGACTTTAGTTGAGGAGAATGCAAAAGCCAGCAAGCAGCGCAAGTCTATCAACAGAAGAATCCTTTTATTATCTGGTTATTTTGATCATTTAACCATGTTTTGATCATCTAATCAGCTAATATTTTAAACTATGACTTACTCCAAAGACAGATTTTTATCACTAGCCTGCAAAGATGAAAGGTTACATTTCATTATCAGCCCTCAAATGTCAACCAACAGCTCATAAGAATATCCAATACCCTTGTAAAATTTTACTTCTATCCGTTCTCTTTGATGCAATCTTAACTTTCTTGAAATGCTCTTGAAATTCATTTGGAAACAGTAAAATCCTAACTGGCTCATTTCTCTCATGTAGCTACAAAGAAAGTTTCCTTTAATGGACAAAAGTTCTTCTTGTGTTCCTTTGTGTAGCTACAAAAACATGAAGCACTTCACGCTAACTTGACAGTAATCTGACATAAGTTCATTTACCGGGCAAACCTCTCCCCCTCTTCCAACGCTTAGGCTGAAGACTAAAGTCATACTATTTATTTAAAAGTATAAACCTTTAAATAATGATGGGCCAATATGAGATGGATACATTTTCATGACAAGAGGAGTTACCATGTAGCCAAAGGCTTACATTTTAAACAAATTGTTCTGGACTCTTAGCTCGTCTAATATCTGTATTCCAAAACAATAAATTACAATAGCACATGTCCCACAAAGAAGTTCTATGAAAGTTTATGGGCATCCATTTATGTGTATAATCTGTCTGATAAAAATACACTGAATTTAAATTAGGGATTTGTGTATATGTGTTCACAAGACTTTAGATGATAAGCAAAATGGGAAGGTTTAATGACAGAACAGAAACATCAGTAGATGACGTGGGAACCTGCATGCACTGTAGTAGTCAGTTGATTAGTCACAGGAATAATCTTCCTGCTGAAGACATCCAACATCTCAGTTACAGATGGCAGCTGCTATTTTCCAGGGCCTCGCATATCCATGGTGCTTATTATTATAACAAGGGGATTGGTGACTATTAATGTCTGATAAAAACTTCTCTGCATTTAGTTTTACAAACAATACTGAGTCCCTTTCAGTCCTGGACTGCTGTGTAGCACTTCCATGCGTTGTTCAGTGTCCAACACTTTCCACACTAAAGCATAAAAAGTCTCTTTTTAAAGCAAGTAGCTTGATGTCTATTTATAGCACAAGTTCTGTCCTTTCTGTTAGTACCATTTGTGCAAAAATGACTTCAAGAACACAATTCAGTTTTAAAATCATCTCCACAAATCAAAGTCGCTCAGCAAAAGACCCTTCTCCCTAGCCAGTGCCAAAAGCCTTCACTCATCCAGTTGTCTCTTTTTCCAAATACCTTGTAAAAAGGCTGGACAACCTCCTTTCACTCCAATCCAACTTTAAAGGAAGTCCCTATTCTTTCACCCCCTCAACACCCACTCCATTAGCCAGTAACACACTTTCAGCAATAAACAGATAAACAGAAGTCACCCAGAGAAAGGACGAAGATGACCTTAAAGGTATGCCAAAGCAGAATGGTTATTTATACCTCCTAATACCAGGCTCCCAACAGGAATAAGTGAAATCCAATCTACCCACATTTTAAACCATATCTACCCAAGCATTAACTGAATTGATGATCAGTAATTCAGTGGAGCTAAGCATAGGAGCAATGTTTCAACCTTTTATTATTACCGCCACTGAGAGGAAATGGGGGGGGGGGCGGTGCATGCACAGGTTTCAGTGTATTCCCAAGCAACTGGTAAGCATCATCATTCTGTTTTCTTCATTTTTGTGGCGGGGAAAAATAAATCTCAGTACCGCTCACACATCCTCTTAGTCCAGTGCAAATAAGGACCAAAATAAATGCCTAACTGCTCACTATTGTCATTTTTTAAAAGTTTCATTGTTTTTTGTTTCTGGCAGATCTCTGAAAGCAGTGGACATTTTGAAAACGTACTATGTATTACAGAAATAAATAAATGGGGATGTTTTCAGCATTCAGGACAATGAATGAACTTAGTTCCAAGCCAGTCCACTTTGCCACAGCAAAACAGACAAGGAAAAAAAAGACAAGTTATCTCAAACTAATGACGTTGCAAGTGCAAATAAACTTCATTGGGAAAGAAACCAACAATACAAGTGTCCTATAACAACACAAGTGTCCTCTCCATTTCTGAGCAAAAAAGCCTAGAAAAAACAACTCTTTAAGACAAAAGTTTGCAGTGCTCAAACTGAGCATCCCTTATTTTGTGCCACATACCCAATGTAATAACGATAATCTCTTCTACTATTGGACGCTGGTATGAGTAGGAACCTCGAAACTACTTTGTATAATACTACCACATAGGCGCAAACAACCAAATAATCGTATCCAAGCTGGGTACGTTCGCAGGGAGGGGGGTGGAGAGCGTCCTCATCCCCGAAACATAGACGAGGCTAGACGTTTTTGGTGGGGTACACCCCGCGCCGGTCCACCCTCTCCGCACCTGGGGCGAGCAGCAGCGAGCGGCGGGGTGCAGCGGGTCCGGCCCCACCACCGAGAAGCGGGGAGCCGCCTGCAGCCCCCTGGACGGCTGCGAAGTGATCGCCGGTGCCACACAGAGGAACAGGCAAGGGACTGGCCAGGGTCCGGCAGCCGAAGAGCCCAGCGAAAACCCAGCAAGAGGAGCCGCCCCGGAGCGCTGCCTGCACCGGCGGGGCGAGGGACCCCCGCACCCGGCCGCCCGCCGGCAAAGGCGTCCCTCGGGCAGCGCACGGCGCCTTCGCCACCCGGGGCGGTGCTGCGGGACAGCCCGAGACCACAGGCACCCACAGGCGGACAGCGCGGACGCCCGTGTTAAGTTTCCAGCAGGTCCCACGAGCAGCTGCGAGGCGGGTCGGGCCGGCTGGGAGCCGATGCGGGCGGGCGGGCAGGAGGGACGGAACCCCGGGGACCCTCACCTTGGATCGCTCTTTCACGTAGTACTTGCCGAGTCGGCTCCCGCAGTACATCACCAGCCGGTCTATCAGGGTGAGGAGAAAGTTGATGGCCTCGCAGCCCTCCTCCGTGCCCCCGATCCACTTGATCTGGTCGCCGCGGAGGTGGCGCTTGGCGACGCCGCGGCTGGGGCCGGCCAGCTGCCCGTCGGCCAGCTCCCCGTCGCGGTGCATCCGCTTCACCCGCTCCAGCACGCAGTCCCCCACCACCTCCCCCAAGAAGTTGTCCAGGTAGCAGAAGCCGATGTCGTGCAAGCAGGGCACGACGTACTCCAGGGCGATTCTCTCCAGGTCCAGCCTCATGATGTGCCCCAGTGGCATGGCGCGGCGGGGACGGGCGCGCCGGTGCCCTGCCGGCGCACGCGTCGGGAGGCGATGCCCGCCGGTCCGCCGCCGGCTCCAGGCCGAGCCGGGCAAGGGCTCCGCCGCGACGCGGGGCCAGGCGAGGCGAGGCAAAACTTTCGCAGCGGCGGGCTCGGCTACGCACCGCGGCCCGGCGCTGCGGGAGCGGCGGTGCTGCCGGAGCCCCGAGCTGCTACTACTGCCGCCGCCACCGCCCCAGCAGCGTGCGGGACCGCCCGGGGCGTGCGGGAGGGCGCGGCAGCCCCCGCCCGGCGCGCGGACGGCGGCGGCAGATGGCCCCACGCTGATTAACGCGCCGGCTACGTGCGGGATGTGTGCTCGCGCCGCCGCGCGGGGGTGGAGCCCCCGGCGCGGGCCGAGCGCCCCGCCCACTCCCTGCCCGCGGCAGCGCGGGCAGCCAATCGCCTGGGGCGGGGCGGGGCCAGCCCGCGGGGAACGGGCGGCGAGGGCTCCCACACGTGCGCGCGGGGGGCGTGGCCCCAGGTGCCACCTCCTCGCGGGGTGGGCGTGGCCAGCGCCATTGAGGAATTCTCGCCTTGCATGTCGGCGGGGCTGAGACCCCAGCCGGCCCCACCGAGCCGTCCCGCAGGCGGCCTGGGGGACACCGCACCGCACCTCGACGTACCCCGCCGCTCCGGGGCTCTTGGACTAGTCCAAGTGAACTTTGCAAAAGCCTCCCTGGACTTCTCCTGCCGCCTCTTACCTCCGACTGCTGCAGCGGCAGTTTCAGCACCAGACAGAAGTGTCGCATTAGGCGGCAGGTACCGCTTTTCTGGGTGATGAATGCACTGCTTTATAAAGGTTTATGTAATAAAATAACACTTCCCTGAATTATTTACCCCAAAGGGCCCGCCGGGTTGCTTGGCTCTGCTAGCAGGAAACACCTCCTGGACCGTCGGCGGCTTCGTGCCACGCCAGGACAACTGCAGTCAAGCAGTGACAAACTTCATTCCTCGCTTCCAAACCAAAACTCACCGTTCCTCTGCGTGACCTCTTGCCAGTAACACTGTCCCTGCACTGGCCGGCCACGAAATACTGTCCCACTGTCGCTGTTCAGTCTGTGTCCGACCGAGCATCACGCTTTCACGGAAAAACGCCTCATGAGAAAGAAAAAGTAAATACCCGCTCAGCTCCGCTCACACACGCAACATGCCCGGGATTCACTAAACAAACACACGAAGCCTCTACAGAAATCAAAACCAAAGCAAAGACACGTTGCGGAGAGACGCTGCCTGCGGCCAAGCCGGGTGGGACACCGGGCGGGACTGGGCGGACGTGCCTAACTCGGTGTCCCTGAAGTTACCGGCATCACGCCCCGCTCTAATTTCGCCACCCCGCATCCGTCTGTGTGACGAGGGCATCCATTCTGCTCGGCGGCGACCTGTGCTGTCCCACGCGTTCCGCGGCACCACGTCCCGCGGTGCCTGCACACGCACACCCACCCCCCGCAATTCCACCGATGACAGCGCGGGCTCAGTGCCGCCTAGGATTCCCGCAAGACGCGGCGGGGGTGTGCGTGTCGTGTCCCGCGGGGCCCCGCGCAGAGCCCGGCACAGCGCGGGAGTGACATGCGCGTCAGCTGGAACCCGGTACATTTGACCCCCTAAAAAGGCAAAATCCATGCTGGTTCTTTTCTTCCCCTTCACGTCGCGAATCCTGACGGGATTACAAGCAGTGCATGCTGCTGATGCTGCTCGAGCTGCAAACTCTAGGTCCCGGCACATGCAGGAGAGGGTCACGTATCCCACGTTTGTTCTCCTTGAATCCAGTAGCATCTAACCCTCAGTGCACAGCACTAAGCACAGGTCTAATCCTCTAAAATTACCCCCTGACAACTCTATCGACATCCAAGCAGTATTACATCAGATAAATTCATATGTGGTGAGATACAGACTGTGAAAGGACTTCCTCTGATTTAGGTACACACTTCACATTTAAGTGGTTTTATAACTAATAAGATACAATTCTGCATCTTATTAATCCCTTAATGCTTATCTGAAAAGTCAATCAGGCATGATAGACTAAGAGCAGCTGTCATAATCAGCAAGGGATGCAAGATCAGTTCAACTACAAAATGTCAACGTTATGAAATTTGGATACAGTAGGAAATATTATTGCCACATTCACACTTTTTTGTCATGTAAAAGCTATTATGGGCCAAAATCCTTTGACTTCTCTTGGATTTCCCCCCTTTTCTTGTTTACACACCATTCAAGCACATACTCCTGTACCAGAATCAGGTATTTGTAGATTCTGACCTTCTAGCCTTTCTGTCAAGTGTAATGATGCTGCCTTGACAAGTGAAGGGCTGAGAGGGATGTCTTCCAGCAGTAGCTGAAGTTGGTCATTACCGCTTTATTTTTCTCCTTTTGAGAGTTTTTAATTATGAGTTAGGCAGATCTGCACCAGAAAAAGCCACCTTAGAGAGTTTGAGATTTGTCTTAGAAAACTGAGTCCGTGGCCCCATTTGCAGAGTGAGGTTCACAGAGTTGTATATACTTCTATTACTCAATTTATTGATAAGTCATGTCTTCCTCGAGAGGGCATCTGCTGCCCTTTGTTTGCAAATCAGGTTTTCTGGTGGACATTGTGCTTTGTCCCTTAAAGCATGATGTGCTTTTCACACTAGCATTTGCAGTAGCAGTCAGACTGTTACATGTGAAGATAAAACATCAGGAGAAACAAAAACAAAGAGTAGTGATTTTTATTTATATTTATTTACGAGTGCTGTTTTACTTCATCTGTTTGCCCACTAGTTTGTGGGAAATGTGATGATGATGAAGATGCGTGATTTAGATTGTGATTGTTTAGGTTAGAAACTCTTTCTCCATGCATACAGACTGCACCAAGCAGCAGTCTTCACATCATTATACAGGAACGAATTTGTAAACTGAGTAATCACAGCCTCTATCAGACACCATCATCACCAAGGAAGGACAGATTCCTGCCTAGCCCACAGACACTCTGCAAGAACTCTCTTAATCCCCTTAAGGGTACCAAAGCTGAATCAAGAGATGCTGGGCTGCAATGTTAGTGATTCCCAAGCTAAACTATGAACTTGCCAATAAAGATGCAAAGCAGCCCTCAGCGTATGCTATCCTGTACAAGAACCACCCAGAGGAATGAAAGCCAGAGCAGGACCAGACATTGAATCTTCCCAACCACTCTACTGCTCGCCAAACAAAGCTATCTTGTAGGACATACAATGTAAGTGTTGCACAGGGCACAAATAAAGGCATGAAGCTGTGAAAACAGGCAATTCATGATGTCACCCACACTTTTGAACATGGACAAAGTTTGTCTACATTGCTGGGTATCACAGGCATGAAAGGCGTTACCACGTTCAATTATATATGAGCATTCCCTCTGCCATGTGAAGCCCTGTTTCTCCTTACATTGTAGAAAATTTTATTTTCCCTTCTAAAATTAATTCTGTATCTTCTTACTTTCCATTCCAGAATCTCACTTTCAAAACTTCTAAGTCTGTTGCTTACACCTGCCGCTATGGCACATAGTAAAGTTCAGTAGACCAAAACAGGGCATTAGCATGCTGGCAGAATGATTTTAAGGAGATTTGTTTCAGAGGATTAGAATAATTGGTGTCAGTCAAGCTGGATACTTGTTATACACTAATGCATTTTTCTTACAACAGAATTTACAGATTAACTGCTTCACACTTTTTTAGAGCAGTGAGTTTTAAACGTTTCGAATCTTGTTTTCAGCTTTTTCTTTTTGGAAACCCAGACCACTTCAGTACCAAGGGCTGAACTGCAAAGGCCCCAGCAAGAGAAAGGGAAGAAGGGAAAAGTATTCTTTATATCAGTGAGAAATGGTAAAATAGTATTTTTAATACCTCATAATGCAAGTTGTAGAGCTGATGTCTCATGATCTAGTAAGGCATTAATTGAAGACCTGCCTACAGAAACTACTTTTCTGGCAATGTTGGTATGGTTATACAACCCCTTTGGCCAAGGCAGTGTTTGTACAGGGATGGCACACCAGTGCTAGCACATCTTGCCATGCTTTCTTGAGAGGTCACTAACCCCACCTGCCCTTCCCATCCCTCTGCTGCAGGTTGCAACCTCTCCTCTGCAGGGCTGACAGAAGAGAACGTGTTTCTGCCTCAGCCCCTTCAAAAGTGCAAAGTCCAGAGCCTTACACCCACCTTCACTGGAGGCTTAGTTTTCCACAGAAAAAGCTGAGGCATCAGCACCTGTACCATTACTCTGCCTGCTGTGCACATACCAACTCCTGGCAGAGCAGTCGTGTTTTGGTGTGGTCTCCTCCAACTACAGCAGCGAGACTTGACAGAGCTCCTTTGTCAGCACCCTTTATATTATGTCATACTGAAAGCAGGCATGAGGGCAAAGGTACGTGTCATGGCTTGAGCTGATCTAGTAACTAATTCAGTGCCTTTTCCCCCACACCTCTCTTTGCACTTGCTTTGGCACACTTTGGACTCCTTCACAGCCGATCCCATTTGCTAAGGTGACAAAAAAGCTATCCTGAGCAAAACAATAAAGAAAGAGTCATTGTATGCCAGGTTGGAGGGTTAAATTACCTTGAGTCAGCTCCAGTGAGATGCACTGGAAGGATGGGAGTCCAGATGGAGGCCAGTGATGAATGATGTCCCTCAGGGCTATGTCTTGGGACTGGAGCTCTTTAATGTCTTTATTGATGACATAGACAGTGAGATGGAGTGCACCCTCAGCAACTTTGCAGATGACCCAAAGCAACAGTTAACACAACAGAAGGAAGATATGCCATCCAGGGGAACCTGAACAAACTTGAGAAGTGGGCCCATGAGAATCTCATTAAGTTAATATGTCCAGGTGCAAGGTGATGCACCTGGGTCAGGGCAATCCAAGACATGAGTACAGACTGGGAGAAGAACTCACTGAGAGTAGCCCTGAAGAGAAGGGCTTGGGGGTTCTTGTGGATTAAAAGCTGGACATGAGCCAACAGTGTGCACTAACAGCCCAGAAGGCCAACAACATCCTGGACTGCATCAAAAGAAGCGTAGCCAGCAGGTTGAGGGATGCGATTCTGCCCCTCAGGTCTGCCTTTGCAAGACCCCACCTGGAGTATTGTCTCCAGGGCTTGAGTCTTCAGTATAAGGACATGGATCTGTTAGAACAGGCCCGGGGGGGGCACAAAGATAATCTGAGGGATAGAGCACCTGTTTTATGAAGACAGGCTGAGAGAGCTGGCATTTTTCATCACAGAGAAGAGAAGGCTCTGGGGCAACCTCATTGTGGCTTCCCAGAGCTTAAAGGGTGCTTATGAAAAAGAGGGAGAGGGACTTTTTACAAAGGCAGATAGTGATAAGGCAAGGGAGAATATTTTTAAACTAAAAGAGTAGAGATTTAGACTGGATGTTAGGATTTAGACTGGATGTTCAGGCACTGGCACGGGTTACCCAGAGAAGTTGTGGATGCCCCATCCCTGCAAGTATTTAAGGCCAGGCTGGAGGCGTTCTGAGCAATCTGATCTAGTGGGTGGCATCCTTGCCCTTTGCAGGAGGTTTGGAACTAGGTGATATTTAAGGTCCCTTCCAATCCAAGGCATTCTGTGATCTATGATAGCTCAGCCCTCGCTGGTATCTTTCCTTCACTGCCACAGTCACCTGGCCTGCACTAGGTTTCAGAGTTAGTAATGTGATAAAACTTCAGGATAGAGTTTGACTCAGCTTAACATCTGCTAAAGATTCCATTGTTTGTAGTAGGCTGTGTATCTGATGTACCAGTAAGTATCTTCCAGATCCTAGTCTTGGGAAAATCTAACACTATAAATGTTGTTATGGCTAAGGGACCTCAGCTAGCCTCAGACACAACTGAGTGTTTTATCAAAGTTTTCCTAAAGCATTCTAGGTGCAAAAATGGCCTTCCTGATAGGATTAAGTGCCCATATCTTGTGCCAGCCATTCCTGAGGTATGCCAAATGCTAAACTTGCAGCTTTTACTGGCCTGTGGTGCATCTCTTCTAGAAGAATGGTTGGTTGTGGCATTCTGTCAGCTGCTTGAGGAGCCATGGGGCATTCAAAACTGTCCTTCAGGGAGTTAGCAAGTGAGCAGAATGCAAGTAGAGCGAAGTTGTATAGTAAATGCAATTAATGCGCCATCTGACCAATATAGCACTAGGCAGTTATTTTATGGCTATGAAGTGTCATATCACCAAGAAAAGGCATGAGGAAAAAAAGGCAATTATTGAGACTTTCATTATGTAAACAGAGAAGTTCAATGTGGTAAGTAAATAGTGCAAATAAGGGAAAGCGGTAAACTTTGACAGTACAATATTTTTGTAAAACTAAGTTTCAATGAATTTTAAATTGTTAATATCTTTATAGAAATCTGAGTGTACGGATATTCATATATATATTTCCATGTTTTAGAGAGCTTTGTCTTACCTTTTTGATTTGGAGTGATCAGTTAAGAACTATAACTATGCAAGTACTTGCGTTTGAAATTAAATAGAAAATTACCATAGATAACATTATGATTACCTTAAAACTTATTTCCATTTTAAGTAGATATTCTTCCCCAGAAACCATATAATTTGCTCCCAAGTGTATCTCAGTGTTTCTGGAATTAAACAGTAAATCCTGAGAACAGGGAAATAAGTGTGCCCCAAATGATGCATTGTAATAAAATAGAGAATCTGTCCAGGAAAACAATAAGCCACTGATCAGAAGACTGGAGCCATAGCCGAGTTAGCTGCATTGCCAAGTCAGAGATATATAACAGCCAGAAACACAGATTTTGACAGACCAGAAATCTTGATATTAAAGAGATTTCTGCTGATAGAACCTGACTTTGAAATCTTTTTTATGTCTTTTCTTTCTCAAAGACATTAACTGGTCATTTAACATTAATATAGGTGAAGAATAAGAGAGCCTGAAATAAATATCTTCTCCGGTGGTTTGCAGGTGAGTTTTCACATTTCTAATTCTCCTCCAGCTTACAAGAAAAACAAGAAATAAGTATGTGATGTAAACAAAAACCAAAACAAGAGGATCTTAGAGGGTGGACAATTTTAGGGATCAGACTTTCCACTTTTCCTGTCGTGTTAGTTAATGAATGAGCAGTAGCTTATTATCTGGATTTTATAATTAAAGCCTCCACTGTGCAATTGTCAGTACAGGCAGATTTAATTTCTGAGAAATCCCTAGCTGGCAACAAAAATTACAGTTGACTTTCAGCAGTTACTGAAATGCCAGTAAATAGGAGAGTTGTCTGGGTTAGTTTGTTGTTGAGTTTTCTCTTTGAATGTTTTTTTTTTTTTTGGGGGGGGGGCTATGTTTTTAAAGTTGCTGAAACAGAGACAGCAAAACACCTTATAAGGGAACAAAATCAGAATTCTGGTTCTTCTTACCTGTTTCTGATCAACATGACTATAAAAATACTCTTCAATATGAGTGATGATTTTGCTTTATCTTATTTCATCTTTTTGCCTTTTTATTTTAGAAGTCATTACTGACTACTGGAAGATTTTTAAGCAGCTTAGTGAATATACATTTTAACTCTCGTGCCTTGTCTCTCAAGAATTATAGTCCTCCACTCTGTCTTTAGATTAAGATATGATACAAGTTAAACGAACAGAAAATAAGATTTTTTCAAACTACCTGAGTGAGAAGTCAAAATGTGTCTAGATTACTTAAAATAATTAAAGCTGTGTATTTCTGCCCTCTTTTTCCTATTCTACAAGTATTGGTGTATTTATACACATACAAAGGTGCTTTATACTAGTATATAGGCTTTTTTTTGCATCAGATGGAGAATAAATCCTATAAAATATAAGGCACATTTATATTGCTGTACTTATATCCACATCAGTACTTATACCAATATAATTATTCAGTTAAAAAATGTAAAAAATACTGATTATGCATGTTGTGTATAGCCAGGCTATAAATAATATGCTACTTCTGCCTTCCTAAATGCTTATCTGTAGCATAAAGACTTTTTCAATTGTGTTAATGAAAATATAGAACATATCTTCCTGGGGTTTTTTATTTTATTAAAAATAAAGTTGGCACTTTTGCGTAAAGATCACAATAAAATATTTTGGATTTGGGTTTCTGTCATACAAAATGAATAAAAATGTAAACTTTTTCTATATTGTAAGTTTGATTATTAGGAACAGATGTTCAAGGAGTTGGACGTCTTATCCTATATATAATTACTAGAGCTGTCCTCCTAATCACGGCACACAAAACTGATCACTTACCATATCTAATTAAAGCAATTTTTCCTCCTAATGCAGAACCACGAAAGTACTGATCCCTAAATTCTCTTCTGAATGGTTTGCTAATAAAACACAAAAGATTTGTTTTCCTCTCTTAAATTAATTTTTCTAATAAAGCTCATCTATTTTGTAGGATGTTTGCCACATGTTACTCCAAGCAAGTACTGCCTAAGTTTTAGTTTGCATAACATATAAAATACATGTCCATAGGAAGTTATAAAATCAATAATTTATACATGTAAAGTTGTAGAACCAGCATTAAAGCAAAGCTGCAGTCAGTTTGTCCTATACAGAGGTCTAAATACCCTTGTGGCAGGACATAGGCTTTGATCTACTTAAAATAAGACTTTCTTTTTTTTGTAAATAAAATGTAATTAAAATCTTGACACTCATGCACTTCTCAGGATCTCATAGGTGGTTACCCCTTGTTCATGCATTTGATTTTCTGATAAGCAAATTTTTTTCTTCTTTACATTTTTTGCTGCCTCAAGCACTGATAGCAAGCTATCCAGCCACATAATAGCAACAAAAATCAGTGTTATTAGGTGATTCTCATAAGTCAAAAGTTAACAGCGGAAGTTACAGTAGTTAGCAATCACACTGGCACAGTCTTCAGCTGGTGTTGGCCAAATGCTACACTATTACTCCTAAACCTGAAAGTCCTTTTCCTGATTTTTGAATAGTGTGCACAACACTTTATCATCTCTGACATGGGGCTCCAACAGTCTTTGCTGGCCAAATGACATTGTCTTTCACAAACCATATGCAATTCAGCAGAAAAAAACCACTACTTGTAATTACAACCTTCCTTTTCAAACATACTTTGTGTTTCCAATTAGCCAGTAGTCTTTCCCCAGCAAAACATTCAAAAGACAATGCAGAAAAGAAAATCCAAGCCTTCATGTAATGCATAGAAAAAGCAGGCTCTTAAAGAGATTATAAGAATTGAGGCAAAAAAAGATATTGTGCATATCTTTTCTCATAAGTGTTGAAATTATTTTTGTGGCTTACAATGGGAAAACTTAAAAGGAACTTGCGTTACAGGCACAAAATGATGACTTAACTGATAGATAAGGGGGTTTAATGGAGAAAGGCCTTGTGGAATGACTGTCTTGCCTAATTAGTTCTAAAAGTAAAAGGAGTGAAAAATATTATAATCAAAGGAGCAGACTATATATTTAATTTATATATAGTTAAAGCATTAATGTGGTAGACAAGGCAATGGTCCTACAATTCATCTTGTAGCAAAAGCAAGGATCCAGTTACTCCTAGTTCATTGTCAGAATGGATTAATTGACTTTAATTCATGTTTTTCATCATCTATCCATAGAGGCTGATGTTATTTTGTTTTTCACTGTCTGTTTGCCTATGAAATGTTAGCATGTCAGAATGCTGATAGGTTCAAATAAAATCCTTGGACATGGTGACCATAATCTCCTTGAAGAGGTACATTTTTGTCACGAATTTTTTTCCATGAGGGATTTTTTGAGCTGCCTTTCCTGCACAGAAATTGCAGTAATTAGATTCAGTTCAAAATGTCATTCTTCCTTAATAAACAAATCAATCTCACTTCGCAGTTCCTTCTCTGCCTTTCTGGGGATTTCCGAGTCACAGGGTAAGTAGCTATTTACTGCCAAAAACCCAGTGGAGGTTCAATAGCAATGTCGAGGAAGTCAGGCTTGGAGATCACAGAGCAACACCAGCTTTGGGAATGTGGGTGCCCAAACCAGATGGGAGCAGCTAATATCTTCAGTGGAGATTTACCTAGATTAAGATAATTTGAGCAAATACCAGACACTTGCCAAATCCGGAGATTGGAGCAGCTAGGCACGTGTTCAAGGCTTTATGTTTATGGTAAGTGAGCTACATGAATCTACATGATTCATTCTTTAGCAATTTTCAGAGAAAAATATCTATTTTTTCTGGATATATGGAAGAAAGAGAAAAACACTTGGAGAACAACCATGACTAAGCTTGTCTCCCGGTTGTGTGGTGGTGAATGGAAACTTCATCTGGGCTCTTATCTGCACTCCTGTGCTCTGAATGATCTGACATTATGATCTGAATAAATTAAAAAAAAAAAAACAACAACTTAAAATTGTTCATTTTCTCCCTTCCCTAAGGAAGAAAAAGGTGTTTATGTTTTGCAAAGAAAGATTTTTAGCAAATGACTGCACCCTTACTTCACTAGGAATTACTGATTATGCTTTCTGGCTTGGGGCTGAGGAGTCACATGAAGAGATCTGTGCCACATTGTATTGTAATTTGAGAGGTTGATTACACTATTTTCTTAGGCTTGATCTAGGTAAAAATCTATCCTGGGGTCCCAGGAGAGTATTTTTAAGGCAAGTAATATCCCAGGAGCTACTCTGCCTTATAAGTGTAAGAACAAACTGCCTGATGAAAAGCCCATTGAAATCTTGCTTGTGACCTCAGTAAAGTCTTGGGGGAAAAAGAGAGTTCTTCTGGCAGAGTTATTGCTTTTCTAGAGGCCATAGTCTCAGTAGGTTATAATGTATTGATCACAGAGTGGATTGATTCATATTCATCTTTTTTTTCTTGTAATTTCTCTTATAAATTCCTATGTCTTTTCAATTAAATACAGAAAAGATAAATCAACACTTTAAAGATAATCTTTAAAGTAAGTTACTGTTTCATCAACAAGCTGTCTGAGTGTATGTGTATTATTAAATATGTGACCAGGAGTAGGTGTTATTAAATGTGACCGGTACAGCATCAATGATAAGGATAGGCTGATTTTACAGAGAAAAGTGGATCATCATGTTAATCTATCTGGTATCAACAACACACATTTTGGTGCAAATCAACTATGCACTAAGAAGTAAAGAACATAGATAAGGTGTGGTCTCTGTGTGCATGTGTATTTAGATGTATAATAGCTGAACTATATACTATTTTGTGCTCTGGGATCCAGAGTGATTTTCAAAAGGCCTTAAAGATCAGGGAAAATAAGTTTGCTTTGGAGGGTCATGGCTGAGAAACTGTTGCAATCATGACAGAATTGTTGGTGTAAGCGCAGAAATTATGCCATGAGAATTCATTTTGCTCTAGTAGAAATGTGTGTGCATCCTACCCATATCTACCTGACATTGACACATCCTACTGACAGTTTGGCATACTCTTTTCTCATAGTGCAAACCCTTCCCAGTAGGCCACATCAGAGCAGTGGAAATGGTGACTTACACTGATACAGCCCCCTGAGTGCAGGTCTTCTCACATTCCACAGTCAAGAGTCTGGCAAACTTTTTGAGTGCTTCTGTTCATAATTCAAAGTCCCAATGATATTAAAAGGCTTTTTATATTATGAGATGCTATATTCCCCACTTCTGTTCCCTGTCAATGAACATTCACTACATGATCAGTAAGGTGCAGAAAGGAAGTCATGGATTGTCTTGGACAGAAAGGCAAAGAACAAATACAATAAATTGTCTGAAAGCCTAGCATTGGTCCATTTCCGACCCTAACACAGAGGTGGAGCTCAGAATCTTACTCAGATGCCTGAAGTTTTATTCCACAAGAAACAAAACTCAGCTAAGCATTTTATACTAATCTCTGTCAAATTACCTTGCATTCAAAGTAATGTTTACTGTACTTAAATTTTCAGTAAGCATCTCTGGCTCCTACCTTCTCTGATGATGAAAACAGGTATGAGTTAAGATATAGGGATTCTGTCTTTTCTCCGCCTCATTTACATGGTTTCAAATCATCCTCCACTTCCTTTCTGGTAAGATTTTTTTTCCAATTCTCCACTGCCTAAAACAAACAAACACCACCCAAAGCCCCAAACAGTTTCTTGAAAATGGATCATAAGGTTTCTCAAACTCACTAAAATCCTCTTTTATAACAGTTCACTAATTTCCAGCAAGCGGCTTCTTCTGTCCTTACATAACACCCAGAGGCACCTAATTATTGCCAAAAGCTGAATGCAAGAACAAAACGCGCTGCTTGGGGATGGCAGCGTTTTCACCTCAGTGATAATAGTATACAATAATTTGTTGATCTTTTTAAAGCACACAATTCAATCCATTAATGAAAACCACTTAAATCACATGAAGTGTATTATACAGGATTTGTATGACAAAAATAATTTTTATGTAATGCCATCATATAGAAAAGTACAGGAGTAAATTATATGTATAGATGCATACAAACCACACTTATTGATTGTGTTACATGTGGTGTGAAATGTGATGCACACATATAAGCAACTAAGGGAAAAGACATGTAAGCTTAAAAAATTCAAGTTTTTAAGTAGAATAGGATTTTTTTTTCTGCTGAAAACTCAGTCATAGATACATAAACTTGCCTTGTGTGTGCATCAGAAACCCACCTTTTTTGTTTAGACACAGACTTGAGTAGTGGATTTTGCCATGCATGTTTCAGTTCATGCTCTGCCTGTCTTGGCACATGATCCAAGTACGGGCAAAGGCAGTATTTATTTAGGGCATGGGAAGTAGAGGCATTATCTACAGGGTAATGTTACTGGGCTATAAGGAGCTTGCCACGGCCACTGAATCCCCAGTGCAGACACACAGTGATGAGCCAGTACTGGAGAGGCAGAGGGGAGGGAGCCAGAGAGGCCACTTGGCAGAAGCCTCTAACAACTCGCTGGAGGTAGCCACACTCAGTCCTGTGGTTTATGGCTATAGAAACCCGTTAGCATTCATGTATTTAGAGACAGTATTTCATAGGGTGCTTAACATTTTGCTAGCACTGCACAGAGGAAACAATGTGGCAAGAAAGGAAAACATCATATTATTCCACCAGCCCTTCTCAGAAGGCTGTAAAAGATATTGGTTTCATATTTTCCCAGATTGTGTCTTGCCACTTAGGTATTTGTCTTGAAAGATATTCCCTCAAGGATTCTGTCTGGAATGGTTTAACATCCTTCATTAAATATTTCATCTGCTTACCCTTCCCTATCCCTTTAGCTCAGTACTCCCAGGAGAAGTTTTACAATCTTCTGATCTTGCACAGTAAGGCCTTAAATGGACTTCAAGACTCTAATTAAGGTTTAAATACATGGTTTTAAGTGGGAAAATAAAAAAACTGGTAACAATTATCTGTTCTTTGTTTTTTTCAGTTCATGCATAACCTGAAGAAGTAAATTTCCGCAATATCATACAGATATTTTACAATACCTCTGCAAAATTTCTGGTCAAGGTTTGAACCATAGGAGAAAAAAAAAAGAGCAGTGAGCATGTATTTTGTAAGCTTATGTCCAGAAGCCAACAAAAACACCAACAGATACTGTCCTACAGTATGTACTGCTGCCACAAGGAGAATGGTAACTGGATTTCCCCTACAGTCTAGTATGGCCATCCTTCTGGGAATGGCAAAGAAATACTGAAAGACATGCTGTTGGATGCTATCTGGACAATGAAACACAAGACTAAATAATAGCAAGGAGTGCACTGGCAAGGACAGGAAATATAAGCCCAGAGCTATAGAGCTGAAGGCATGCAAATCATTGCCACCAGCAAATGCATACATCATACTCCATCAACTCACCTCCTCCTGCTCCTCCTCTGGAGCTCTCAATTGACTTCATCATCTTACAACAATGCCTTGTTAATGAAGTTCAAGTGTTTTGTAAATCAATGTCCTTTTATTGTAAGTGATAACCATAAGAATAGATAGGAGATGAACAATAGAGAGAGTAGAGATAAGCACTAGGGTGCAGCCTTACAATCACTCCTATATCATGATCACCTACTCTCAAACTAGTACTGTATTCCCATCCCTATCCAAAATGGCAGTACACCCACATACTAAAAGTGAACTTCACAAATTCTATATACCAAAAATGAAACAGGAGAGGTAGTCTCATGTAGTTTTCTTGTTGAACTTAAGCCACATTATAAGATACATCCGCTTGCCTATTGACTTTCCACAGAACTGCTCAACACCTTCTATGATCACCTGCCACTTGTCTCCTTTAGCAAGAAGAGAGCTCTGCGTTTCATCAGCCTGAAAAAGAAGAGAGACAGGCAGGGACAGCTAGTATCTTGATTAGTGTCATGAATATCAACTACATGATTAGGGGAGGGAGAAGTCCTTACAAACAGCTTTGCCAAATGTTTCCTGAATTGCCTAATGCTCTTCTCCACCCCAGGCTGATGGTTCTGAGGCATCCCCAGTAACCTGCTAACATGGGAGTTACTAGCTCCCAGTTATCTCACTGGCAGGTAGGTGAGGATGACAAAAAATCACAATCAATTACACCCACAATCAATTAGGAACTTGGAATGAGTGCATATGGGGAATGTAGTCTCTCTGTACATTTTGTTGCTGAAAATCCACAGCTCCAAGGACATGATGCACCCTGGTTTTCTAGTTTCATTGCTAGCCAATATAACAACCAGATTCACCAAATTGTTCATCTGCCCTGCAAACACAACACTTACAAGCGATTAAACTTTATTCTTCTATGTTTTCCACAGCAGTGTATATCCTGACCTAACAACACGAAAGTACTTAATTATTCGGTCCTTATCCATGCAGGTGATGGTACCCTCAGGAATGAGACAGTCAAATAAATTAATAGATTAAATAAAGACAAAGTCAGTGTTTGAACCTCAGGTCCCACTATTACGATGAGAGATGGTATGCTGACAGGGCCCCAAGAGCATCCCTGCTCCCAGAGGTCTGGGTTCAGGGTCCCTTTGGTGGCTGTGGTAAAAGGCTGCCAGGCAACACTTCTCGGAGCCTCAGCAAAGGCTCCCCCTTTGCATGGGAGCTGCTCCGAGCCAAGTCCCAACCATTTGCCTGCCACCTCAACTGGACCATCCCAGGGCTGTCTAACCCTAAGCCTGATCATGGCCTCTATCCACAGGCTGAGATCTCAGCCTGGCCATGTGCCTGTCCTTAGCACTCCCCAGCCTGCCCTGGAACCTGGCTGGGGATGGTGGGATGGCCCTGTCTGGGAGGCCCTGCCCTGCTTGCTCCCGGCTGCTCACACCACCCTGATGCACGAGTGGTCACTGCTGATCTCTCTAACAGACCAGCTGCAGCAAGTAAGATCATGGACATGGGTTGTCACATGGAGAGAAGAGCCGGGACACAACAGGGCTCAGGGTCAGCTGCCCTACCAATAACATTTTTGGGGTAAGCAAAATTAACAGTTGTATTTTTATCTAACTTATGTGTAGATTCTGAAAGACAGAAGCATTAGTATGTGGCTTGTGCTAATACAAATGTATCTGGTGCCACCACACACCACAGCAGATAGACCATGACTGGAATAGTCCAGTGCCCTATTCCTATTTAGGTCATTCCTAAAGAAAATATAAAAAAAATTTTTGAAAGGTTTCTAAAGAGAATGAATGGCAGAAAACTCACCTTATAGGGAGCCCAAGGAGACTGTATTACTTCACAGGGAGAAAAGTCTTTGCTTTGGTATACAAACATAGAAAACAATCCAATGGCTAGAAGCCAAAGCTTCAATGTCAGATTACTAATAGGGGACACAGCAAAGGAAATAACTTACTAAGTGCAAAACAAAAATTTTCATCCTTTAAAGTGACCATAACTGAGCATGAAAACCTTCCAATACCCTCTGTCTTGATCCAAGATAGGGACTAAACTAGGAAGTTCCACTGTGAAAGTTCAATGGTTTCTGCTATGCCTATGGGCAGATGATACTTCCCAAGGGCTACTCCAGTTATTAAATCTTTTTTCCCCCAAGAGTTTAACAAGAAAAAGAGGGTTTTTTGTAAGAGTAAATATCTTTTACCAAGCTTGGATAAAGATGTTGGAAAGTACAATGTCCTCAGTCCTAGTTTAAGGAAGAAAACAGAAGAGAAAGGTAGTGGGAGGTGATCCTTCCCCTCTACTCAGCACTGATGAAGCCATATCTGGAATACTGCATCTAGTTTTGGACTCCCCATTATCAGAGAGACATGAACATACTGGAGACAGTCCAGCAAAGATGATAAAGGGACTGAAGTATCTCTCATATGAGGAAAGGCTCAGAGAGCTGTGGCTGTTTAGCCTGAAGAAGATAATGTTTGGGGGCATCTCATCAATGTGCACAAATACCTGGGGGGAGGGTGCAAAGTAGATGGAGCCAGACTCTTTTCAGTGGTGCTCAGTGACAGGAACAGATGCAATGGGCAAAAAATGAAACACAGGAGGGTCCATCTGAACATTAGGAAACACTCTTTTACTGTGATGGTAACTGAGCACTGGCACAGGCTAGCCGGGGAGGTTGTGAAGTCTCCATCCTTGGAGATATTCAAACCCCAACTGGACATGGTCTGTGGCAACCTGCACTAGGTGGCCCTGCTTGAGCAGAGGGATGGGGCACGTGATCTGCAGATGCCCCTTTCATCCTAAGCATTTCTGTTATTCTGTGTTTCTGAGAACAGACAAAATTGAGTGGGTTGTCATCGGAATTGCTTGCATAGATTTTTAAAAATGACATTCCATTACAATTTTTTACTTGTATCTCAGGTGGTTTTTTTCCTCTTGTCTGTGGAACTAGTCTTTGCTCTGAGTTTTATCAGTAGAGACTGAAGGCATATTAGTCCAAAGAATCTGTGTTACGATGTCCTTCTGCTAATCAAAATTCCACTTTTTGATATGGTGACATTTGTACCTGGGGACATAATGAAAGGGAGCCTGTATGAATTGTCCAGTCAGTCTCTGCCAAAACTCTTTCCAGGGGAAAAGTACTAACACCTTGAAATGGATGAAAATATTTAGTGTAAAACATCAGACTCTGATCCTGCTCTAGCGCTGAAAGGGTTAAGCCTTCTATTCTGTTAAATCAACAAAAGAACTGTTACTATTTCCTCCTTGCTTGCCAGTGTGGTTTCCTCTGCAGTGACATCTGTGACACCACAGAATTTTTTCAAGACCTAATTAGTGATGTTAGAAGACAATATTAGTTCACCAGACAGTTTGAGGAATAATAAAATATTATGTGTGTGTGTATATATAAGTGTGTGTATATATATATGTGTGTGTGTTTGTTTAGGATTTTGATTCTTCCTCATGTCCCCATGAATCTTGTGTGGTAGCAGCCCTGGAATGCAAAAATAACCTAGGGAATTCTCATCACTAAATTTAGTGCTAAAGAGTTAATGACTTCAGTGTGTTGTATTCTGTAGATGCAAGGTTAAATTCTGAGATCAGGCTCTATTGCTTTTCTGGAAAACCAATCTAAATAGTTAGGATGTGCAAGTCTCATTTTTACTGCCTTGCATTGGACCATGGAGGCAGGATCTTGGAAAGCGCAGAAAAGTTTGTTTAGCAGAGCTAAACTGACATTAAGACAGTTTTACTTTTTCTAATTCCCCAATCATTAAAATATTTTCTTTCATCAGAAGAAGAAGTGTTAAAAAGGACCACTGGCTTTCAGGAAAAGTGCATTGACTGAATTCTTCAGAAAAACATAGCTTACATGTAAATTTAATTTCCACATCTTCAAAGGAGTCAGTTTATATAAATTGGCTTATATAAATCAAAGGTTCAAAGGATCTAGATCACTGAAGTTCCCTAAAATCAAATATGTCCCACTTCAATTTTATAAATTGTTATATCTAGAATTTGCTTTCCAACCCATGTTAACTCTGCATTTGTTGAACTCTTTTTAATCTCCTGATCTATTTTCAATGGATAAGAAATTGACTTTTGATCACATTCCTATATCGCTAAAGTGATCTTAAAGGTCTTTTTTAACCTAAATGATTGTATGATTCTTTGATTCTATGACTGCTGATTTTGGCCAGAATTCTATCCTTTTAGAATGCAAGAACTGAAATCTGCTGATAATGGCTTCAGCTATGCCTGGAAAGACTGGGATGTAAAATCAGAGTTGCATAATCTGCCAGATTAAAAAAAAAAAAATGAATTGCTGTCACTGGAAACAACTGTCCACCGCTGAGAAACAGAATGGAAAAAATAATTAATTTTAGCTGTATTTACACAATCAGGGCAAAAGATAGGTAAACCAATAATAAATTAAAAAGATTACTCAAATATAGTCTTCTATGACCTGTGCCAGATTCCAGTAATGAGAACAGTTTATCAAAAAATATTGTAGTATCAGCAAAAGATATAAACCTCTATCTCTATCTGCTTTCTTTTACCCAGTCTTGGTAATCTCACCAGAATAATCAAATATGATATGAAGATAATCTGGAAGTTATAGAAAGTGGTTCCCATAACAAAGCACACCTGTGACAGACCACCTGATATTTTAGATGTATTTTCTTGGGTAACCTGAGAAGGTTCACTACACTACAGAATACTGTTCTCTGATCTCTCATGCAAGGCCTCATGATGCCTTATATGTGCTTAGCATAATCTTTGAATATGCTAATGAGCACCGATGCAAGAGGGTAGCACTTTAAAAACTTTCATTGCATCCTGTGAACTCCAAACAGATTCCTATCCATAACATCCTCCTCCATCTTGCTGCTACCTGGCAATACTCTCCTCTATAGAAAAAACAGTCAATAGTGTCAGCCAAGCAACTTATGTATTGAAGCCACTGAGACTAACGCCGATCTTGCCTTCTTGCTTTGCCCCATCTCCTTCAAAGAGGGGGGAGAGAGTGACTGCATCCTCTGATTTGAGAAAACTGTGGTGCAGATCCAGTGTGTGAGACATCCAGCCTTCCACTGCCACTCAGCAATCTGTCCTGACCTGTGCTTTTCAAACCTGCATGTCCCAAACGACTGGAAATATGAAAATTAAGGCAGATTTTGTGATTCCCACAGGTTATTTGTGATTTTGCTTTTGTGCATCACCCAACAGTATTTTGGGCAACAGAAAGCATGCTCCTTGTTCACCTTCTCCACACCATCCTTAGCTCCTGCCATAGCCTCTGCAGGTCACAGATCCAGATTGGCTCATCATCCATCTGGACTGGGCAGCAAACGGAGAAGGGATTTTGGTCCCATATTCCAAGTGCTGCACTTGGCACTCACCTAGGGCAAAGAACTGGTCTACAAGATACCAGCTTATAACTGCAGATATGGCATATTAATATGATACATAATAAACCATACGGACCCAGCTAGCTTGGTGAAGGTTCACAGCCAAATCCTCTTTACTCAAATGAGATGACACCTTCTATATGCACCCCAAAGTAACATGTGACTCCCTTGACCAATTCCCAAGGACATATCACTGCTCATGTGTGGGAGTACTTCGGGACTTCATTTCCCAGGATGCCTCATCCAGCATCCTTCCTGTAACCTGACTCCTACATGCAGATTTTGAAGGAGTTGAAGCAAAACATCAATTGACAAAAAACCCTCTGACATAACATTTCTCCACACTAAACAGAAGGGATTGCATGGTAGAGAGAATTGTCGTGATGATTCAGTAGGACATCCTAAGCTTTCCATAAGCAATTTTTAAAGTCCTATGTTTATGAAGCTGGTGGCCTGTTTCTAAAATTGTATAGCATGGGTTTAATATTATACATAGACTTGATAAAACAGTATAAATGAGAAAGACAAGTTTTCCTACCTATGCTATTTAATTTGTGCTGAGAGTAGTTAGGGTTAAGTAAGGAAAAGAAGAAGAACATAATGTAGGTCTTTCAATGCAATACATCTAACTTATCCTTCCTTCCTCTAAGTAGATTTAGATAGACATAGTGCAGAATGTGAACCCCTATTAAAAGATAAGCAGAAGTGTAATGTGGCAGTGAAATTGGTAACTTAAGCATTTCTGAAGAGATTACCTACTCTTTAAGGCAGGATACTTTCAACAATCAAAGAAAAATCTATGCAAGTTCATTTTGCTAAAGATGCTGTCATTTTCTGCTAGCAAGACCACTGGTGCTATTCTGTCATTCTGTAGAAAAAAAATATCTGCAAAATCGTCCTTTTTTTTTTTTTTTGTGGTAAGGACAAAATAATCTTTCCACACTAAATTAAGCTAGATTGAAATTGTATGTTTAAAAAAAACAATAACATCCCCCTCTGATGCTATCTGAACACAGGAAGCAGGTTGTGTCAACTATTACTACTTCTTTTACACTGAAAATATTGTATGTATGGCAGAGGTAGCTGACAATAGTAAATCAGTTGTGTTATATATTGAAATGAGAAATCAGTACATGAAGGAACAAAAAACAAAAATAAAATTCCATAAAGTGCATTTTAATATGACAAGAAGAGATTAGGTTTATGATGACAAAGACCAACGAGAATATAAATACTAGCAACTTTTTATTAAATGTGAATGAGGCATAACATGTAAGTTGCTTTGTAGTGACAAAATTTCTTTCACCCCAAGGTGGATTTGATGCTGAAATACATTTCTATGAAGAATACTGTTTTCTTGAAAAAACTGAGATAATTGTAATGACTCTTTAATTATTATCTGAGACTTATGGCAAAATATGTCTACACCTAGAGTTGCTAATAGCAGCTGTTTGATGTAGGTCTTTGTGCCTTCCACACAGCTCAAGTCACATGAAGATAACATCGACCTTATTTCAACGAAGAATTATTCATGTCACTTCTTTTATCACCCAATCATACCTGACTGATAGAAAGGATGGACTTACAAATTCAGTGCTAGACACACAGAGTCGACAAAGTGCTTCATTTATGAAGTAAAATTAGTTCCAGAGCTACAAAGGGCAAAGGAAGATACAGCATGCCCACTGAAATCTATGATATAAACTCTAATATCATTTAGGACCTCAAGCAGTGACTTGTCAACTCCTATAGTCTCTTCTCTGCGTACTTTTTCTCTCTATCTTTAATACAGTCCATATACTTGTCTGGCCACATTGCTCCATTAGTCTTTTTTTTTCCCACTTCTATTGTCATCTCTGCATTACCATCTTTCACCCAACGGAACCTCTGAAAACCTGGCATTCTTGAGGATGCCTTTATAGGGGTGCTCTCTGAAAAGTAGACTGATTTCCCACTCCCCAGTCACCAGTCCTTCACTTTTCTTTAAAATCCAGGGAAAGAAAACAGAAGATCTGATATGCCAAGGTGACAAGGGAAGGCTATGTTAAGCAGAGAATTAAATTCAAGACACACAGTACTCACAAGAGGACATCCCTCATGTGTTTCAAGTTCCCTTTCCCTCTTCTTTAAGTCCGTTCTTCTCACTAATTGGAATTTAGCCAGGGAAACTACTTGTAAAACAAATGGTCTACATTTTAAGGACTCCAAACCTTTTTTGGTCCTACATGTCAAATGAAAGATATCCCTGTCTAGCAAGTAATGCTGCTTACACTGGGACACAGGTCTTGGAATAAATCAGGCTATACACCCCTAAATCCCTGTTTGAATATGTCCCTAAGAGAAAAAATTGTATTAATTTACTTTCATTCTGAGGAAAAGTATCCATGCTGTAGGATAAATAATATATAACCACTGCCCTTTGGAGTCTCATTCACATTAGTCAAATATTCCTATATACAGGAGCTTTAATGGATTTTTCATGCAGGTACTAGTCCAGTCAAGCCCTGTTCAGCATTAGAGGTGTGCCTTATAACTGTAAGACACCTTATTTTTCAGATATATTTTCTGTGTTGTCCACTTTTTGTAAGATATGCTATAGGGCATAGCACTGCATTTCAGTTGTCTTAATGTTTATTAAGTAAAATTTTTAAGTAAAATAAAGGCCAGCAAATGACAAGAATTACTTGTTATGTCATACACCATTACTTGTATGGACATTATAGTTACCAGCACTTCTACTGACATTTTAGTTCAACGTGACTGCTGTTTTGCACAATGATACAAGAGCAGTAACAGATAATAACTATCCCGTGACAAGCTTATTTTGTAGAGCCTGAGAACCCAAACAATGAAGGGATCAGCAGTGCTGCTTTTATACTTCATGGTCATATTCGTATGGTAAGAAACAAAACGGCAGTTTTTCACTTGAATATCTTTCTATGTTGTCTGTTTTATGTAAGTGCATCCACTTCTGTCTTTATTCCATCATCTCACTAATACAGGAAATAATTGTGAGACTTTCTTTCAAATAGAGCTCTGCATCATTTACTTTATCTTTGCTGTAGTTATGCTAACAAAAACAAGTTATGTGAGCTAAGACTGGTCTTGTCAGAGCCATTATCTTTCTCCTGGTGGCTTTTCCGGTTCAATGCGAACTATTTACATGTAGCTTCTGCAATCACAGAAATAAGATCCAGAAAGGACCTCAGGAGGTGAACCATTGCCTCTCCCTGCTGCAGGGCAGAGAGGAGGAGCTAAACCGGAGCTAAACCACAGCTAAACAGATCTGAGTTCTCCCTAGCTGTTAACATCTGAGCCATGTCCACACAAGAACTGTTGACGACTGTTTACTTCAGCTTCAAGATCTGACCTATTTATAGCTGCTGTGACTTGTAATAGATGATGTGATCCATACTGTGCATTGCATGTATAGTATTTTTCATTCCTTGCTTTTACTATCCTCTTTCACAATGCGCTGTGTCCTCTGCAGGTCTGGAAATCTAAACATTGAATTAGAAAGAAGGGCATTTCCACTGTTCCTCTAACAAACCCTATGATCTGCAAATAGTTTGCATGAGTCTCTGTGTTCTCAGACAAATCCTCTGTTTTCACAACCCTGAGCAGTTATAAATAGCAAGACATGATATCATGTCTTGAAAAGCCACAAAACTTCCCAAGAAACTGATTACCCAACAGAAAATGCAGGAAAAAGGGCAAAACTGACCATAATGTACCAAGTAAGCAAAATGAGTGAGACCGTGTATCCTGCTTTCTTTCGTTTGCAAAGCACTCATACACGAGTGTCATTTTGAAAATGACAGAACTTTCCTTGAAAATCCTTTTACACAGTGGGAATTCCACTGGGAGAATGTGGCTTGCATAATGAAGTGGTCTCAGTGCTGGTAGTCTGTGTTCTACCAACTCATCCATATGTTGGGTTTTACTCCTGAGAAATGCAACCTTTTCATGGATGAGCAGGAATTTTGCCAGTGAGTGTCAGATTTCATCCCTGAGACTGCCCCTCTCTTCAGAGTTATAGATGAGGTAGAAAAGTATTACTGGCTTTGCTTCAGAAAGGGAACATCAGACAATTGGTAAATTGCTCTATCACTGTTGCTGAGGGAGTCTCAATAATAATCCCAGCTCATTGCCTGGGAAACCTTGTCCATGTGTTTTTTCTGATGGAATAGCAGTAACAAGTTTTACAGTTTAAAACCTTGTGTACATTTTTTAGGTTTTTTAATCTGCCTTTGGGTGGGAGTTACATGGTGCAATATGCTTACGTGATACAACCAAAAGTGAACCCTAACTAGAACAATCCAGGGAGACAAGTCTAATGGTGTGGAACAGATTTAGAATAACCAGAAGGGGAGCAGATCTGAAGTGGAATGGCATCTTTCAAGGACTCCAAATACACCGGGTCTTTTAACCTATTAGAAATTATGATCGCTAACCTACTGTGTAGTAAGAAACAAATAAATCACAGAATGATTTAGGTTGGAAAAGATTTTAACACTGAGTCCAGCTGTAAACTTAACACTGCCAAGTCCACCACTAAACTATAATAACCCTACTACCTGCTTATAAATTAAAGCCCCATAGCCACCTTGACAGCACTCATACTCAAGTTCTCTCAAACTTGTACACCCTCGCTCTGTATAGAACATGCTCACAGCAAATGTCAGGGGATAAAAATGAGAAGTAGCATTTGATTCCTACTATAGAAATAGAAATTTAGAAAGATTAAATGACTAAGATCTTAATTTCCAGACATAAGTCCCAGGCAAAAATTACAGAAATATAGTTCATTCCTACTTCAGGATGGTGCCCTATGATATGCTGTATTGTAATATGCCCCAGGATAAGACAGCATACTAGATTCACTGGAGAAAAACTGGTTTTTTTCCCATCTGGGTCTGAAAAATATAGGGGCTGATCTCAGGAACAGTCACTGAAATAACTGACTTGCACATCTGTCAACAGACTTGCTTCATGTTTTCAGCACCAAGTCTAAAAATTGATGTGTCAAAGACAAAAATGCAGTGTAGGATACAGTGGAAACAGTTGATTCTCAGCACCCAAACTCTAAATAGTTAAGTCACGCCAAAAATATTTCCAGCAATATTCACAGATGGCAGACATGTATCTAACTGCCTGTTAGTATAAGGACATGCAAAGGAGCATGTTTCCAGCTCTTCATCATCAGAAAGTGAGAGAGACAATGTCCTAGATTCCAGTGATACAACTGGAATAGATGCAAATGTAGGACCCAATGCATATGAATCATCCCAACAACCAAATTCAGACTCTTCTCTCAGTTCACTTAGCTCCTTTTTAGGCAAGGTTCCCATTTATATTAATGTGACTACTTTCACAAGGGAAGGTCTTAAGTGTAAGAGTTGTCACACTGCTCCTAGCAGCAGACCATGGCCCTTAGGCAAACACACATTTTCCAGAGACCTGATAGGTAACAGATGACATAACACAATTGATTGAAGAAGACATTTTTTGGGAAAAGATTAAATGTTGTGAATTAACTTTATGGATCAAAACCCAGTAAAGGATAGGAGGCTTTCTGAAGAATGAATGTTTTCATTATTGAATACTTATGCTAACAAGAATGTAACGTGCAACCTGCACGAGAACAAAGTAATTTCTTTATTACTCAGAGAAGATCAATTAACTTAATTGAGATTGCTTCTAAGAATAGTAACTCTAGATGATTTAAAAAATTTTAGCTGCAACCAAAGCCTCTTCTTACATTTTAAGGATATAGAGGAGTTACGTATAGCAATCCTAAAAAGAAGTACCTAAAACAGCTGGATAAACCATCTATAACAAACACATGCTATCAAAGTAAAAGTAACCAGGAAATGTGGCCACGTCATGGATTTCCAAGTCTCAAGTTTAGGAAGACAGAGACACCAAGGAACTATTTGCCAGGCTAAGCAAATATAGGTGGTTTCCAGAAGAAGCTAACACGAAGGGTCCCAATCGACATCAGTGACAAGTGGTGTTCCACAAGACCAGTGCTATTTAATATCTTCATTAATGACATAGATGAAAGGATCAAGTACACCCTCAGCAAATCTGCAGATGACACCCAGCTGAGTGGTGCGGTTGACACTCCTGAAGGACGGGATGACATCCAGAGGAACCTGGACAAGCTCAAGAAGTGGATCTGTGGGAATCTCATGAGGTTTACAAGACCAAGTACAAGGTGCTGCACCTGGATTGGGGCAACCCTTGGTATCAATACAGGCTGAGAGATGAACAGGTCAAAAGGAGCCCTGCTGAGAAGGACTTAGGGGTGTTGGTGGATGAGAGGCTGGACATGAGATGGCAATGTGCACTTGCAGCCCAGAAAGCCAAATGTATCCCAGGGTGCATCCAAAGCAGAGTGACCAGCAGGTTGAGGGAGGGGATTCTGCCACTCTAATCCCCTCTGGCAAGACCCCACGAGGAGTGCTGTCCAGTTCTGGGTCCCCAGCACAGAAAGGACATCAACCTGTTGAAGCAAGTCCACAGCAGGGCCATCAAGATGATTAAAGGGATGGGCCACTTCTCCTATGAGGAAAGGCTGAGAATTGGGTTTGTTCATTCTCAAAAAGAGACAGTTTAGGGGTGACCTAACTGCAGCCTTCCAGTATCTGAAGGGAGCCTACAAGAAAGATGGAGAGGGACTTTTTACAAGAGCATGTAGTGACAGTACAAGAGGGAATGGATTAAAACTAAAAGAGAGTAGGTTTATATTAGATATGAGGAAGAAATTCTTTACTGTGAGCGTAGTGAGGCACTAGAACAGGTTGCCCAGAGAAGCTATGGATGCCCTGTCCCTGCAGGTGTCCAAGACCAGGCTGAATGGAGCTCTGAGTAATCTGGTCTAGTGAAAGGTGTCTCTGCCCATAGCAGGGTGGTTGGAACAAGATGGTCTTTAAGGTCCCCTCCAACCCAAACCTTTCTATGATTGTATGATTCTATGAACACCGAAAGGGAATGGAACTTGCTGGAAGTATGTTTGAAAGTTTGGTTTGGAACAGAACTGTGATTTTAACTGCTGCCAGTGAAAGACTTAATTGATGCTGTTCTTCCTTGTTTTGCAGCTATTTACCTATGTGCAGATATATACCTGTCACAGCAGTACTGTTCTTAGGAGAGGAGATTAAAGCAGTGGTTCCGGAGTCTTAGAGAGTCTGGTAAAAAGTAGGATTTTTGTAGAAAGTGATTTATAATTTTCAGAAAGAAAGGACGGGACAATACCTTCAAAGGATACTCAGCTTCAGAATGATATGGGCAGAAGGGACTATAAGCATGCAATTTGACTAAGGGTATACATGCAATTTGACTAAGTGTGATGGACCAAGATTACACTTCTTTCCTTGGCTATATCTGTCTCACAGGTTGTAGATCTCCAACACCAGGGCTTCTAGCCTTGCTGTGAGCAGGTCTCATCAATAAGGATTTGAAACTGCCTATGGCATCCAGTGATTCAGCTTATATAATGACTCAGTGTTACAAGCTGATGAATCTTAGCCAGACCGAACAACAGTGGAAAGTTTTCAATTTTTTTTTTCTTTTCTTTCAGGGAAGATTTTTGAGACTACCACCTACTCTTCTACTCACAGATCCCTGTTCAGAGCCCACTGACCATCCATTTCATAGATCATAGCACTGCAGGGTGCTTCAGTTTTGAAAAGTTCTCAGTTCCCACAGTGATTCTATTCCTAGCATGTGAACGACATAGTTGCAGCATTCTTCCTGGGGACGTCCCTCAGAGCATATGATGCTTTAAAGCGGAGGCCCAAGATCCACAATCAAATTATCAGATGTGAACTTACAAGATTGTCCTTATGAGGAAGTATGATTCAGGAAAGCAATTTGCTGATTTTAGAACCATAAAGTTTATGATATTTGTGTTGCAAGGCAAAACTCTGCATAAGCAGACATTGAGTAACGTTGGTTCAGCGGGAGCTGTACTACCCACGTCTAACCATTCACCTCCCTGTTACACTGCAATACTCATGTGACGCAGGGACAGACCTCCTGGAAGTACATGCATGCTTTGTGTGATAGATTGCTGATATTCATGCAGAAAAGCAAGACCACCAAACCTTTGCACTTGTCAATATTTGTACTCCAGCAGTTGGTGGCTAATGGCTTAACACATTGATTCTTGTTGCCACCCTCCCCCTGTCTTCCAGGAAAAATAAAATTCAGTTTCCCAACTCAGGGGATTAGAAAAAAAAAATGGAAAATGCAGCCCAGGCCCAGCCTCCAAAGTAAATATCCTTTATTCTCAGCAAGTCCTGTACATCCAAATACACACCAGGCTTTTCTTAAAAGCAAAACCAAATTAAATAAAAAAGAAAAACAAAAGCAAAACCACCAAAACCAGAAACAACCCCACCCACTACTAGCAACAAAGCCAACAAGGACAGTGGTGTATATTTCAGGTGCAAAGTCTTAAGTGTTTTGGCTGTGCAAAACAGGAGATTTCTACCTGACCTGGAACCAGAGCCCAAGGCTTCCAGACTCACATTTCAGTACCCCATCAGCTAGGTCAGTACAACCTACCCAGTACTTCCTCACCCAACTCTTGCCAGAGGGTATTTGCATCGAACTTGCAGCAGTGTCTTGGCAGAAATGTGGAGGGGAGGTTCAACCAGCATGCTCAGCAGTGAAGTATCATCTCCTACATCTTTGAATAGCATTGCACCAATTTAGAGGAGCTGCCTCTCACCACTTCCACTTAAGTAAAGGATGAATTAGACACAAACCAAATTTATCTTCTGTAGGGGCATGGTCAGCACAGGCATACCTCTGCAAAACAGCCTGTAAAGGGTCAAAGACCTGCAGTTCAACTCCTTTGCCTGCCAAGATCCGGCATGGTCTTCTCATCCACTGAGCTCAGTGGAGAGAGATCATTACAGATCATTTTACTCCTCCTGTTTAGGAAAAGGGCTGTTTTATTAACTAGGAAATCTCTTCTTGGCAAAACCAAACAGACTCGTATTGCATTACACAGGCAGCCACATTTCATGCTATGCCAGGGTGGAACTCGCCAATAATTATAGTTTGACCTCCTTAATGAATCTTTAAACATTTTACATTTATAGGTCTCTCTTTGAAAAGAAAAAAATGGAGATGGGAAAGGGAAAACAAACATGGTCCAAGGAATCCTTAAATTCTCTTAGGCTGTGAGTTTTCTGCCAAAGCTGTCCACAGAAAGAAAAGCAAAGGAAGGACAATGTCATGAATTAGTGACAGAAATGGAACTGAGAACAATCATCTTCTTCAATAGTATCTTCAGCGTTGAGCTGCAGCATGGCAGATCTTTAGCCGACATTTATTTGTTCACACACAATTTATATTGAAGTGGTGCTTTTTCAGACTCTCCCTTTAAAAAAATGATTTTGCTAAGAAACCTTAACACATTTCTCAATTTATAGCAAGACTGGGGCAAGATTATAGGTAGAATACAGGGTGTCCCTTCAGTACAAGGATCCCATTCTTAGGTCTGATACTGCCAAGAGATCCTGTGTGAAACCTCTTCCTTCTGCCCATGTACAATCCCTGATGCATTTCACATAGCAACGGTCCAGGTAAAATCCACAGATGTCAGAAGCCAAAACTGGAACTGAGAACAACTATCTTCTTCAAGAGTATCTTGAGCATTGAGCTACAGCACAACTGATTTTCAGCCTACATTTATTTGTTCCTATGCAATTGTTGCTTATTTAATTGTCTGTCATAATTACGTTTACAAAGAGGTAAAGGTAATTATGACACTGACACACACATACACCAAAAAGTCTACTTACTTTTTTAAATGAAAACTTTTCTCAATTAAAAAAAAAAAAATTGCAATGGAGATGTTTGTCGGTTTTTGCTGGAAGTATTTTTTTCTAAGTTTAGATGAAATACACTTATAAATCAGTATTTTGGCTCAAGACTTACTCAAATCTGCTATTTTGTGGACAATTCTTTTACAGAAAACTACTCGAATACATAGGATTATGGCTTCATTCCTTTTCCTATTATTTTTAAAAGGTGTTCCACAGAAATCACTTACAAATTTGCCAGGAAGATAATAATGCCTGTGGATAAGTCAGCCACATTCTTCAGGGTACAACAAAGACATTACTGTTTCTAGTGTAGAGTGTTAGAAATAGGTGATCTCTTAAGTCCCTTCCAACCCAAACCATTCTATGGTTCTATGATTCTGATGCTAGCTTTATGGCTTTTAAGACAGATATCTTAAACTAGAAAGAGCAACATTTAGCTATAAGTTCTCTGCATTATCTGCAAAAAATATGGTCAGGTAGTAGACTGAAACAAGTAAGTTATGTAAAGTGGCAGAAAGCTGGTGGTCAGGCTCCAAGATGATAGGGTGCTTCAGTTAAAAAATAAAATACCTGACCACTTGAGCTGTTACAAGATATTGCCAAAATAAACTACAATTATTTATTCAGATGATGTTCCTTGGTTTTCCTTTCAGGAAAACTGCCAGAAAATAAATGAAGAATTCACTGAATCAACAACACAAAAAACACAGTTAAAGAAAGATCTGGAATAAGAATATGCAACATGCTTCATTTAACTAAGCAATATATTAGATAAAGACTAGTTTTCTTTAGCTTACTAGGATTGCTTTTTATCATTTAAAATGTAACAGGTTTATTTAGAATGAAAAAAAAAAAGGGGAATGAATTATCCCACCATAAGAAAAGGCACACAAAATAATTGTTTTATTTCCATTTATGAGAAATATTTTCCTCTCCAAATTCTCTCTTTTTGATCAACACTACTTGGCCAGTTTAGCCTTTAGTGATTTTGCTACATGTTTTATTATACACAGGGGACAACTTTTAGCTGCCTGGGTTTTTTTCATTAAACATGTACCTGAGATTCTGAGTTATGGGTGCAATAAATATGAATAGAGGGAAGCAGTCTGGAGTTCATCAGTCACCATCAATGTGAAAACACAGACTGTCGAAAGCCAGGCAGCTTGAGGGGTGAGCCCTGGGTGCTAACAACCCCTGCCTTGCATGGGAAATGTGTGGAAATACTCTTAGACCAGCTTGCCTTGGGCCACGATCTGGGAGATGGGCACCAGTGGAAACTAGGTCTCTTGTCCTTTGCTGTCGGGATCCATCGGCTTTGTCAGAATTCAGACAAGAAGAGGCTGCAGGAAGGGTGGAATGGTGGTGGTGACAACCATGGGGAGTCAAGTGGGCTGGGTCACTTAAAGAAAGGCATACAGTATCTCAGGATGTAAGACCTGAGAGCCCATAACATGCCTGCATCTAACTGCCATCTGGGTGTCACTGTATGCTTGAAGTAAAACAGGCACTGAAAGATATTATACCCAGTTGCTGTAAGAGTAACTCCTATAGTGTTAAAATATTTTCTGGGTAAAATCATTTAACTGATACATCTGACAGGGCAACTTCTTTCTTAATGTCTAAAGCCTGACTAAGGCAAACAATATGAAGACAAAATAAATTAAAATGTACCCTGTCTACAGTTTATATGTTATTTAAGTAGATTAACTCATATCTACAAAAATAGTTCTCTCCCCTTATCTTTTTCCTGAGGAGGTCTCTACCTTTGGAACAATTGATATAACTCTGTACATAATTTTCACTGGTGGCAAATGAAACCCTCAAAATTGTCTCATTAAACCTAACAGTTGTGTCTAAAGCACTCCAAATGAAGCCAATGTAAGCCAATTTCTCTGTAAAAGACTATTAACAATGAGAGAAAACATGAATAGAGAAGTTTTGAAGAACACTAACTTGCATTCTGTTGCTAAGGGATACACTTCTTTGGTATACATACCCCCATACTGTCAGCAAATCTGACTCACAAGAAGTCTGGTTTTCAGTAAATAATGAAAGCCCTAAACTAATGAAAATAATGTAAGAAGGGTCAAAAATAAAATAAAAACATATAACACACAAATTAAATGTTACTTTATACAGCCAGTTCCAGATAGTACATAGGGTAATGTACTCCTGGAGTACTCTCTGTAGGCTACATAATGCACCTGGAAAATTTATGTTGAGACAGACTGTGTTTTGTTCCACTTGGAAACTGACATTTTTACCACTCTACTCCCCCTTCTATTGAGGCTAAACATCTCCTTACTATTTGTGTCTCCTTTTTTCCCTTATTTTCTTTTTCTCTGCAGCAAATGCCACTGCCAGACATCTTTCTCCCATGATATCTCCCCATTCTTCTCACTTTTCATAACCTCTACTTGTTACATGGAATGGTTTCAGAGACACAGAGGTTAAGGCCAGAACTTACCCAAAGTGACTCCCACTTTTGGATGTCCCTGTACAGGGTATCTGAAACTAGGGACGTCTTGAGGATGGAGTTTTTAGTTCCCACATATTTCAGAGAAAGCTACTGGTAGTCGTAACTTCTAAAATCAGGAATTATTTCTGAAAAATTTTCACCAATCTGCTTTACTATAGGAGTCACCATGTGAGACAAATCCATTTGCTGGGTAGACTGCAGAGGAAAGCTGTAACCAACTTGTTCCTCCATACTTGCAAGATCCTCTCCCTCATTTTGTTATGCTTCTACCAGCATGACCACTGTAATGACTGGCTCTGTATTTCTTATGATATTTAGCTGAAACTATTCACGTAAGTGAAGATAATAATGAGTTTAGAGATTGATCTTCACCAACCAATTCCAAATAACTTCAATTATAGAGACTACATCCTCAAAAATATCTGCATTTTAAAGTCAACATAGAATGTATGACTATATTATTACCTATATTATTATCTGTATAACTCCATAGATTAGTAATCAAAATATACAACTTGAAAATCTCAGACAATTATAAAAGAGAAGAAATCCACTGGGATATTTGTGGAAAAAATACAGAGTAGGATTTTTACCATTTGTTCATGTGAAAAACAGGTTAAGGGAATATTTTCCACTATTTTCAGAAGGTCATATGCACAGCTATTAATCCTGTGACTCAGAAGTCAGTAAAAGGTCAGTGGTCTTTTCATGTACACACACTAACTATTATAATATAACAAAGTTAAAAGAAAATCCCCATTGGGCCAAGATAATAAAAAACGGAAAAAGAAATGTGAATAATAGAGGAAGAAAAAAGTTTAAAGGATCTAAATTTATAATGCAACATTGTTTTTGATTATTACAACACAGGTGTTACAAGAGAAAAAAAAAGTTAAAAAATATCTGGGATGATTTTTTTTTATGCAAACACAGGAACTTTCTTACAAATCCTGTATCCCAACTTATTTCCCCTTGGTTTGTCATTACACTTACTATCAAACTTCCCACTAAAATAAATAATTTCTATGAAATTCTGTGTACTAAATCCTATAGTTCTTGTTCAAGCAAAAATTCCCACTGACTTAAGTGGAAATTGCATTTGAGCATGGCTTTGATCAAACTTATTTTGTATTCCAGACTTCTGTAAGTGGAGCAGCAGGAAATTATATCAAGAAGATAAAAATTTGTGTTTAACAGCTGTCCCTCTATAATCTACTCCTCCTAATGCACTTCATGTCCAGAGGGATACCCATGCTAACCAGTATTTTGTTAAAACATCTCTGAACTTAGGAGTCTTCATGTGTCTCTTTCTTTGCCTTTATATATGGTTAAATAGAAAGAAATATGGATTTAGAGAATATTTTACACTATGTGTAGTTAATTTAGCCATGTTTGTTATCGAGTTTACTAATGTGGAGTCTTTAATGAAAAAAGAGTGCCCATGGCTTTCTGAAAATTATGTGTGAGGTGTTTCTGTTTACTTTGAATTCTGACTGAAACTACAGAAATGTACCAGCAGTATTGGATACTGCTTTGGCTGGAACAGAACAGACCGAAGCACTCTTCAAAGGCCTCAGGTCTGATATTGTCTTACCATCCTACACACAATGAACCTCAGTGGCTGACCTTATACCTTGAAGATTTTGTGACTTTATACCTTGAAGATTTTGCATGCAACTTGGTGAGATGAAAGGCTCCCTACAGTTGCACAGTGACATCTTATTACCATGACATTCAACTGGGAAGATTCACACAGAGAAAATATTCACCTGGACTTTTGATAGAATCAGTAAAGAACCCAAGGGTATGTAGTTCCTAAATACTTAAAATTAGGAGACTTGCTACCATTCAGAGAGCATTCATTGCAGCCTTGTTGTCACAGTAACAAGTAACAGTAATACTATTACTGAACCAAATCACATTAGCAGTCTCCCAGCATTGTATTCGACAGTATATATCTGAATGCTTTCCGTTTGTTAGCACAAAGAAGGGTGTTTACCTAGATAGAAAGAGGGACACAGGATTATGCTCTCAGCTCTTATAGAATATGAACACAACATAGCAGGAAAATCATGAATGCACTTTCTAAACTATAATACACAGCATATTCTCTAAAGTTCTGCTGCAACTCTAGGCAATTCAACCTTAATCAAACTTCAGAACTCTGATCATTCATTTGCAAATGTTAAAGTTTTGTGTTGTTTCTTCTTTTTTTTTTGAAAAAAAGGAAATCTCTGACTATTGATATAACTGGTAACTATTCAGCTGGTTGCTATAGGAAACTTTTCTTTTTTCAGCTAACCCAATACCTCTACAGATACTTGAGTTACTTAATGCTTCATCGGAAGTAGAAGATAAGTCTTATATTTAAGAATCTGCATGAGTGGCCTTTTAACAGAGATAAAATATTTGTCCTCATTAAAAACAAAAACAACTTTAAAGTGTCTTCTATCCTAGCTTTACAGGGGTGGAGAGGAAGTAAACTTCCTCTTATATCAGATACTTGCAGGCAAAAAAAAAGTAATAAGAATACTAAAGGAGGAAGAATCCCCATCTATATTAAGTGAGAGCTTGATTAATTTCTTCTCTTTGCTTGTGTCATTTCATTTTGACTGATTGTTAGAAACACATCTTAGAGGGGGAATGTTTGCTGCCTGTGACTGGTTTTCATGCTGAGTCATTGCTCCATCTAATTCGGAGATCTTAAAAACAACCATGTTCACTTTGTAGTCTGGTCTACAGGCAGCAATGGAACTGAGTTTGAAGTTATGTTTTCTCAAATTGGTACTGAAAAGGAGATCTTAAAAACAAGCATGTTCACTTTGTAGTTTGGTTTACAGGCAGCAATGGAACTAAGTTTGAAATCACGTTTTCTCAAACAGGTAGTGAAAGTGGCTCAAGGATGCAGAAAACCCCCTGAAATGTTTTCCATACAGTTTCAAAATGAGCTTCAGGAACTCTCTTTACTTTGGAGAAATGTATTTTTTTAACAAGCATTTCTTCTAACATGTTTGTAAAATACTTTGTAGCAGCACACAATAGTGCTGTGTATGTGCTCATTAAATACTGTTTAGGTAAGACTTGCTCCAGCCAATTGCACTGACTTAATAAAAATGTTGTTGAATGTCGCTGACAGAGCCCCAGCTAACCCTATTCCTGACGTTCCTAGCCACCAAAATCTCCCCAAATCCTGGCTATCCAAAGTGAAAACTCTGTTTGAAGGCAACAGAAATCTCTAGGGTTGCTTCAAGTCGACATAGATTCAACAGTCCAGAAGAGAAAGCACCAAGAACTAGTGTAACCACAGCTACTAGTGACCAGTATAGACTAAATCCCACTTCAGTTCCTACACAGGAAGTTCCCCATTGACTGCAGCTAAGTATACATGCACTTTCTAGGCTGTTCACACCTAGATTAATTCTTCTTGGTGGTCAAATATGAAAGGAGAAAATACCACACTGATTGTCCCCCATGTGAACTGCCTGCTTGTTTTCATCAACTGTATTTCAGTCAGAACCTTTCAATGTTAACTAATGACAAAAACTCAGAACATGTTACAGAACATATTTAAGATGAATTCTCATGTTTGGGGCTATGCAGATCTGATTATTTTCATTATTATTACCTGGCCTGAGCACTCATCTTTCTATGGTATTTCACCTCTTTGGCTTCTCCATGCTCCAGCACTGGACTTCAGCAAAATGTAATTTCCCTTTTCATCTTCCCCCTCTCAAATCACCCATTTGGTGTTAAAAACACCCCATATCGGCTGGTAGGGAAGAATATGCACTACTGTACAGCCATTCAGCAATACTGAAGCTGCATCCAGTGCTGTGGTAACAACAGCTTCTCTTCTTGCAAACAAGTTTGGCACAATTTGGGCAAAGATTTAACCAATTTACCATTTTCATGGATATAAAGGAGAGAAGAGTTTTGTACAGTATGGCTTCATATCATCAAAATTAGCCTGAGATTTTAGTCTTGCCTATAATTTCAAAGTCAGTCTTAGCTAATGCTTTCAAATAGCACTCTTGAAGAGCTGCCTTACAAAGAACTGTTATTCAAATATCACATTCAGCACTTGCTACATAGTTCAGTCCAACTATGCAAGAGTTAAAAAAAAGTCCTAATCATACAGAAAAAAAAAAAAAATAATCCAAAGTCCATTGTTAGCAGGGAGAGGCAAGCACAAACAGCAGTTAGCAAATGCTAAATAGGACATGCAAAATACTTCCATCACGTAAACAGAGATAATTATAGGGTTACAGAAAATTCCCACCGAGTAGCAGACAAATTTGAAAAGTCATATGGCTAACAAGGACAACTACTGAGAGAGGACCTCTGCTGGTGCAAGGACAGAAAGGTGGACAAGAACAGAAATGAGATGTCAATTGACTTTTAAGAGGAGCACAATAAGCATGCAGCAGTATTGCAAGGATGAGATGGATCTAAACAAATTCTGGTCTGTGTTTAAAATTAGGATATCATCAGAAACAGTAAAAGCAATATTTCTAGCCATGTTTTCCAAGGCCCCATGACAGTAACCATGAGGATTGACTTTGGACATTTCAGTATTAATCCCAACACACCTACCAGGTTTATCAGGTAGTCTTTCCTCTTATCTCTATTCACCCCATTCTTATGCTTCTTTTTTTTATTATAAGACTTTTTAACTCTCCACCATTAACCATTGAACTCACAACAAGACAGAAGAGTTCAAAGTCAAGCGCCAGAATGCAAACAGACAGGGCAAAGGCATAACTGTAAAGACAGTAGATGCTATAAAGATGATTTAAAAAAAAAACAAAAAAAACAACAGAGCAAAGAAAAGAGATATAGGAAGAAATGCTGGAACTCCAAAGCAATAATAAGTGAGAAAGGAAATTCTGTATATTGGTGTGTATTCTTATAGGCCTAATCTCTGTATAACTATGTAATGCTGAAACCCTTAATAGAGCAACACAGAAAAGGGAAGTATGGGATGTAATTGCTCAGGCAGAGTTATGAGGTATGCAGGCATACGTGAGCTCTTGCACACAGACCAGAACAAACACGAACACTTATTGTTGATTTGATAAAGAAATACAGCTTATTTTGTGGTGTGCGCCAGCCAGCTGCCAACTCACTGCTAAATTGAATGTGCCTACAGTTTTTACTGCGTGGTCTTGCTGCCCCACACAGCGTTTGAACTGCTCATTACTGGCTTTCCCAGAGAATAAAGGAGATAATTGTGAATAGTCAACAGTAAATGATCTTGCTAATGTGTTTAAGCATTCTTAGTTCACCCCTAATGAGAACGTCTAGGTGCCTGGGATATGATTAAGGGTCTCATACCAATAAGCTGTTCAAGTGTCTGCCTTCTCTCCCTTGACTTTAGGAACCCTCATTTGATTCTTAGTGGTACTTTCTAATTCACATTAAAAACTCACAATTTTGGAAGAAGGCTAGCAGTACTGATCATGACACTTCCATGGGCAAACTCATCAAGCTCTTTTGCCACTCCTTTGCTATGGAATCTTTTCCTAATAAAGCCTTTAGGGAAACGGGATTACTAGTGCAGCTGGTATAAAGTGGCAGTGTTTATTTCTAGTAGACCTACACACTTATACCAGCTGTTTAATGCCAATGTTAAGCATGGAATACTGCCATTTGTCTGTTCTTCTTGGAAAATATGGTTATATCCACATATAAGCAAGTAGTGGTAAGGTCCCAGAAGCAGCCAACCTTGTCCCTATCTGTGTTGTGAAGGATCTTAGGCCAGCTCAGAGGTGGTCTGATAGCTCCAACTGCGTTTGCACTCTGAAAACAGCGATTTGTTCTCACAGGCAGTGTTGGACAAACTCAGACCTGTGTGTCTGCCCTTGCTGAGAGAAAGTAGGAGGGAGAATCCCGAAGGGAACATTTGCAAGCAAAGCCCCTGCATTTCCCAGTGCTGCGCAAGCACGCGCTTTCTCCAGCTTCTGGCATCACACCATTTCAATTTCCTGCTGCACTCAGGCAAGAATATTTCCGTCTAACTCTTTTCAGTGAGGAGTGTCGTTAGCATTAGTGATTAAGGTCTTTGAAACTGCAAAGTAAAGGCAGGTGTGTCAATATATAAGGCATTATGAGAGGGCAGCAAGGTTAAAGTATTTCTATTTAAATTTGACCCATTTTAAGGAGGAGATTAGATCATATGACAGACACAAATTTTGTGAGATTTTATGAGCTGTGTCTTCAAACCAGCTTCTCTCAAGTTTACTCTCAGCCATTCAGCTTTGTTGGAATAAAAAGGAAGGACAGGGTATTAAACAGCAGAGGTAGAGTGATCCTACAAAAGAGACTGACTGTTGTCAGTCTCTTCTACTAAGTAAGAGAATATTTTAATTCATTAGCTAAGTACACCTCTTTGTGTATCATCAGAATAAATGCTTTAGGATAACTTGAAAGAATTTTTCCATGCACCAGGATATAGTTAATAATCTATATTCTAAAAATAATCTGTAAAAACCTCCCATGCTCTTTCCCAAAATTTGTGCCAACCCTTTTTACAGCCAGAATACAAAAGACTATGTGAGGTGTCTGGCAGCTAAGAGTAAAACATATGCACATTAAGCATGTGTTACCTAAATAAGTAAATACACGAGAGGAAGAACAGAAAACTCCTAACGGGACAAATTCAATTTATGAAAAACAGTTTAAAGTCCCCAGAAAACCAATGTCATTTGGCCACTAGACCAAAATGTATCTCCTTCTGCAGGAAGTCCCCAGGACAATTAGCTGCTTTTGTCCTTTGTGAATCACCTTTAATTTTTTTCTCAGGTTTATATAATCATATTTAAAAAATGTGTAAGTTGTGCCATTCTTTTATTTTGTTGTTTTGGGGAATTTCTTGACAGAGTCCAGAAACTTGTCTTTCTGCCTCTGAAGTATGAGCACAGTAAAAATAAGTCATGATTTGCATTTCTCAGTAGCCTTCAAATAACTGCACAGAGTAAAGCCAAACCTAGCCTCTTCATTGAAACAAACAGCTTGCATTTTCACATACCAAGTTTGCTTCTCTTATTAAAGAATAATTTCTGCCTCCCTCTTTCCACATAGCCCACTGCGTGACTTACTAGCAACCACATTTCTCCCTGGTAGCTCACCTTGTAAGCCCTTTGAGTCAGCACGTTCAACCACAACAGCAAACTTTGATAGGATTTACTTCAACTATTGAAACATTTAGGCACATCTTCAGCTCATGACTCAGGGTGCTTGTCTGTGAAGTGAAACTCTCTCTGGGATGTGAAGCACCATCATCTCAATCACTTCTCCTTTTCCTCTGAAAAACAAACATTCAACACACTTTTGAATCTAGGTCCTTCCTTCTTTCTCATCCCTCACCCATGCCTAGCCAGAGGCAAACTCTGGAAAATATGAAGAACACAGGCACAATTGTTTTAACTTCTACCCTGTGCTCATTATATTGGCAAAGTTCAAAACCATTTGCTTCTGCCATTGTACTTTTAAACACTGTAGTTCTAGAATATCAGCAAATCAGAGCACTCTTCTTTGAAATAAGTTCCTGCCTCCCACTTTGTTCTCATATTTGTCTGACAGATTATTCGACATTCAGCCTTTAAAATTAACGTGTCTCTCACCCCCATTTCCTTTTTTGACTGTATGCTTGATTTTTTTAAATGTAAAGAACTCCTTCCAAACTCGTGTGAAATAGATAGAAAGAAAACAGCTGTTAGAGACACTTTAAAAGAGCTATCCATGGTTAAGTTACAGAATTTAACAGGGGAAAAAAAAAGAACGGATATATCCATGTCTGAAGAATGACATATGCTCCTTTACTTTTGTTTTTCTTTTCTAACAAACAATCCAGAAGAAGGACACCCTTACTAGTTCATAAGGTAAGTAGACATAAGACAGGAGGTCATGTACACACAAATGTTAAATTAAAAAAACTATTCTAGTGTAGTTGAAAGAACACCCCAGCATAGCTACTGCCCTGCAGTACAAACCAAAAGTAGAGTAGGCCATATAAATTCACAGTCAATTTTACTGGCTTAGATGTTTTGATGAAAACCCCAGTGCTTCAGCTGAAATAGTTACTCTGGTACCAAGACACGAAGTCCATAGCTGCAGTATGAGATTTGGGAGAAGAAGGAATCCTGAACCATTATAGTTCAGTGACTATTATCTTCAACAACCTCTTCTACCCATATCCTCCCCTCTGTAGAAAGCTACCCACCAAATGCAATTCCAGAGACATTCCAGGTTTTGTGAGAATGGTTGTATTTGTTATAACACAGAATAAACACTTCCTTGTAAAGAGTTAGCTTTGCTAGTCCACAGAATAGCTTGGATATTTTCTCTAACACTGCTGGCCAAAGAAAAGAAAGAAATTAAAGAAGCTATCAGGAGAAAAGCCTGGGCAGTTAGGAGGTACAAGCAGGGGCAGAGACAGAGATGAAGAGAGATGTAGTGTGGGTAAGGAGGTAGAGAAGTTTGAACTTCAGAGGAAGCCAAGGACAACCCTTGAGAGAGCAGCAAGAAAGGAAGTTTCCATACGTGCCTAGAATTGCACCTGCTAATCTACACAATGCAAACCCACAGGAAGTGACTCAGTGCTCAGAGCCTGACACATAAAAGGAAGCATCCTATATTCCAGGAAAAGGTATTTGGCTTATGTATGGACATAATATTTTTGTTCAGGTCTTGAACCACAACTGCATTTTGTTGTGTCTCTCATATGCAGCAGTTGCCCAGTTCTACCTTACTGTTTTTAACTCAAGACCATCAAAGAGGAAGAATGATTTTTGAGGAAGATTTCAATTCTTTGTCTGCATTTAAATGAAAGGAGAACTGAAGCCATAGTGCTCTGAAGCACCTAACCTAGCCCATCTTCATCCACAATAGGGCAGTAAATAAAAATTAAGAAAAACTCACTCATTGATGTCCCAGTTCAGGCACAGAGTGGGAAGACCATACCGCTCACACTGAACGTACTGTATGTCATATCTTTTTTTATCCTGATGCAACAAGATCACAAAATAGTGCTATCATACCAGGTATACAGATCCTGAGGACAAAGAAGCAGTTGGGCATCATGGCTACTGAATCCCACTAACTCACACAGCAAACCAAAGGGATTTTTGTGTCTAATCTCCTTACCCTTACCTACAGTGGCTTTACAGGTGAAGAGATGAGATGAATGAGCTGGAGTCGCTCCTGGTTATCAAAGTTACTGCAAAGTTGTATAGCCTGCCATCATCATTTGCGGATAGGATACACATAACTGGAATATTCCTCCAGCCAGCTAGTAGCCTGGTACCTTAGGACCCCTGAATACACCCCCTGGAAGTCCTTGTCCTGCAGTCTGGCTAGACCAATGTCCTACGGACCCATAACACAGGAGGAGCAGCAGTTAGGAGAAGGCCACCTTGATGCTACCCTGCAGACTTCAAGTGCCACTTGACAGAACCACAGCATGTGACCTTCAGGGTTTTGTAGTAAAAGGCAGAAAGTTTCCAGCTCTCTTTTGACTCATATGGCAGAAGTTTAAGGTCAAAACACATCTTATCCAAGAGTAAATACAGCCTCTGTGAAGCCTAGCATACTGTACATAGACAATTAGAGGTTCCTGTAAAGGCTCATTGAACTGTATTTTAACAGGTGTTAGCCCTGAGGATGATAACTAGTCACTGTTCTTATGAGACGTGCAAAATGTCAGGGGAATATTAAGAAGTGTTGTGTTCAGGAAGCGTGTGATGTGACTAATAGAGTATGACAAGGGGTGTGGTTATCATGAGATATTTGCCTCCCTTCAGTGCCTTCATGAGACGTGAGAAAATACGTATCTCCCTCCTCTCCCTGTCTCTTGGGGGCATGTTTACCCACTTAAAATTAAACCTCCAAAATGTATCATGCTGGTCTTATTAAATGCCCTTTTAGGGCAGTTGTTCAGGAAGGAAGTTTATTACAAAGATTCTGAATTGCTGTTCAAGCTGAATAATGCTGGACTCAAAACTCGGTTGACTTCACAGCAAACAGTTTATGGAAAAGCTGAGTTCTTCACCAAAGCAACGTATTTCAAACAAGTCTAAAGTTTCTTTGGTGTTTGAATATGTGGTCCACAAGTAAGATGCACTATTCCCATCTCTGATTCTCTCAGGAGATCTCCCCCTGTTTCAGCCTTGGTGTGAAACCTCAGGGAAGGTAGGAAGAATTGTGTAGCCAAGAAGCCAATTGGCATCTACCTGTAATATTGGTTTTTTTGGATGCAAAAGTGAGAGGAAAATAACATATTGCTCTGAAGGAATGACAGATAAAAGAAAGAATGGGGAAAGCAGGGAGAAAAGCACTGGAGATGTGTTAGAGTAAGGGCATGAAAGGTAAGTGTTGGAATTTTAATCAAAAGATGGAACAGTAGTAAAGGAGAGAGAAAGAGAGAGAATGGAATGAAACGGACTTTCAGGATGGAAGAAAGGGGACCCAGAGACTGGAAAAGGAAATGTTAGTGTGAGAGAATTGAGGAGTAACTTCAGTAAAAGAAAAAGAGAAAATCAATTAAAGGAAATGTTAATGGAAATTAACAAACTGAGTCTGACAAAAAATAGAAGGGAAAGGAAAAAGAAACAGAAAAAAGCTAATAAGCAGTTGGAAGAAAAAAAGGAATGAAAAGTAGATAAACTATTTTACCCACTACTTTTTTTTTGGTCTTGCATGTCTCCCAGAATATCTCATAGTGAAATAAACGGAATCCTATTTCCCAAGGAAAACAGCTATTTAAAAAAGAAAAAGTGTTGAGTACACAATCCAAGTGTTACCCTTCAACTCCAGCTTCCATCCCATGAATGACGTTCATTTCCACTAAATATTCACCATGCAGACTCTGGTCTAGGCAGATTTACACCTGTAGACGTCTCAAGCCACAAAGAACAGTTCAACTCTTCAGAACAATAAAGTCAGTAAATTCATTCATTCCCAGAATTTCCTGTAGATTTTGCATAATGATTCTGCAGATTGGAATATCAGGTTGGGGTTTTTTTTACTTTTTTTCTCATTGCAACATTAGGAGACACTTACAATATGTGACAAAACCAGGAAGCATTTGATGGTAATAGGCAATTTCATCTGCATCTCTTTCCCCCTAACACATTGTGACAGAATAATTCTCACCACTATCATCACCACCCATATTTTCGTATCCATGTGTATTGGGTCTGGCTGAGATGGAGTTCATTTCCCCTATAGCAGCCCTCACAGTGCTGTGCTTTGCATTGGTAGCTAGAAGGGTGTTGATAACACACCAGTGTTTTGGCTACTTCTGAGCACAAAATCAGCACTGTAACATTCCTTCTGGGAAGTGGCACAAGTAGGCCAGCTGACCCAAACTAACCAAAGGGATATTCCATACCATATGACGTCAGCTCAGATATAAAAGCTAAGGAAAGGAGCAGGAAGGGGAGCATTCATTGTTTCCAATGGCTGCCTGCTAAGAAATCACTGCCTGCTAAGAAATCACTATGCCCTGCTTCTCAGAAGTGAACAGGCATCGCTGCTAGTGGGAAGTAGAGAATAAACCTTGTTATTTTTCACTTTGCTTTTGTGCACGCAAGCTTTTGCTTTGCTTTTGCTTTAATAAACTGCCCTATCCCAATCCATGAGTTGTTTTCCATCTTACTCTCTCCCCTTTACGGTTGCGAAGGGGAGTGATAGAGCAACTGGGTGGGCACCTGGTGTCCAGGCAAGGTCAACCCACCACATCATGTTAAAAAAAAAAAAAACAGATTATATATATAACATAACCAACATGCTAAAAACCCAGACAAAACAACCAAAGGGTTGGGCTTCAGGGCCTCAAGCTTACGAACATGAGAACCAGCTGTGGGATTAAAACACATAAATTGTGCTGAGGTGAATAACCATGACTTCGGAACTCTGAAAATTGTCACCTTTTTCAGGTTAGAGACTGTACTTGTGAGGGAGAGTGAGGGAAGTTCCAGATTGATGGAGGACCCCGGGGGACAGGCACCCTCACAATTATGAAGACAGAGCCTATCTCTGCTTTGTTCCTGCAGGGAGCATGTCCAGAAGCAGACCAGGCTTTGGGGATGTCTCTGCTCAGCTGCAACAAGAACATCCCTTAACAACAGGATATGTATTTTGAGCAGCACCAAGGTGATAGCATTAAAGTAAAAGAAGGGCTAATTTTGTAACAGAATATTATGCTAAAACCTGTTCCAGCAAGACTGCTTACGGTCAGTAGCATCTCATCGCTTTCTTCCATACGCTATTAGTAAGCCACTCTAGGACAGCTTGAATAGCCACAGTCTGAGGCTAACTACTTCCCATGTGAATCATTTCTTGAAATAAAGACTGGTCTATCTTCACTGAAGCAGAAACCAGATAGGAACAATCATAGAATCATATCTATCACAGGAGATTAACTACTAGTGTGAGACATTATGAGATTTCTGAACGTTCCTCAGTCTGGGAACAGACTAGAGCTGGAGCAGAAAGTAGAGGCTGATACAGGGAAATCAGGTGGCCAAGAAGCCATGAACAAAACATTTATGAGACATCCACATTTACACTGAAAGCACAAAGAACTCAACCTGCAATAGCAAAGTAAAAAAAGAAAAGATTAACTTATTAAAAAAAATCAAATAAGAAATACTTTTCTGGTTTTGTTTGTTTGTCTGTTTTATGAAATACCTAAACCAAGCCATTTTCATCAGACTTATTTTTGAGATCTGTACTTGGAGCAATCAGAAATAAATAATCAAACACTGGTTACTAAGGAGAATTAACTCAATGGCAGGAGCAGGCCCAAACGGTTTAGTGATAGAAATCCTTCTTACAGAACTACCCTGCACAACATTGATTGATCACATATTCAGCTATCTAAATACAGTATGACATTACTGAGTTATCTCTAAACTTTCACTAGACTCCTGAGACAGGGCCTAGCTACCTGGTCTTACCATACTTACTTCAGTATGGTAAGAGAGAGATATGCATATGTGCAGAAATCCATAGATTCAGAAAGACTCTATGCACTGAAAATTTGTATGGGACTGGACCTGAGTGCCAATTTAATGATTGCCCTGTGTGCTCAGCTTGAAATACAGTTTTTAAAACTCTACTTTAACCAAACAGTTCCCTTATCAAGAAATGAAATGCTGTGGTAATGAGGAGACATATGGCATAAGTGATACACAAGCTATCTATCTATCATATTTCTACATGAGTAAGAACATGGAGCTCTACAAGCAACCCAAAAGGTTGAGTTTGGCTCTCTGTGGTGCAGATGCTTCTGGCAGGAGTTTATGTCCATTATTGGCCTTCAGATTTTGCTCTGAGTACTCATCAGATCCTCCATATAGATGGATGCTTTGATGTAGAATACTGTTAAACTCACACTCCTTAGGCTTTTCTCCTGAAGGCTTGGACTGTAATAATCTTATATTCTGTACTTCTCCATTCAAAGTTCGTTGGCTAGCCAGTTCAAAACTTACTGTGAGTATTCTCCTGTTAGAAAACTAGGCTAATTCTACTAAAAAAAAAAAATTTCAAACCAAGTTGTTAATTCCTGAAGGGATTCCTGTCTATAGATTCTAAGGCATTATTTGAGATAACGATTTCCTTACATGATATATTGTAGAGTTAAGGGCCTGGTAATCTATATTATCTATATTCCCATGTAAATAATCAAGTCCTCCTGAGAACTGTTTTGTAAAGAGGATCTAATTTTCAACAGGACCAGGATGGCTTCTGCTGGCCAGGGACAAAGCATCATGTATTTTTTCTAAAAACATTGCCAAAAAAAATTAGGCATGGATGGAAATAAAAATTATGTGTCTTGTCCACAGCTTAGAGCTGATAGAGAAGTGAAACAGAATGGTTTAGAGAGAGAGAGAACAAGAGAGCATGCATGCTGTGGTTTTAAATAGTAGACACTGAGGGTGGAAACACAGCTGTACTGAAGCGAACAGGAATTTCTGACCCTATGTATCTCCAGTTCCTGGAAAGTCCCACCAGCAAACATCAAGAACACATTCCCTCTGATAAGATTCTGTAACTTAGCAAATATTTCTCTGTGTGACCAACAGTTTCTGCTGTTTGTTTAATGATGTTATAGAATACTTGGCTCTGCACCTGAATTGGGGCAAGGTGAGCAGGCTCACTGTCCACGTACTAATGTGCTCTCATTGCAAGACATAGCCCACAGTTGACATCCCATTGAAGCTGCTGCCAAAGCACATGGAGGGGCTGTCGGCAGCACTGGGAGCAAAGGCTGAAGAAATCTTTCACAATATCACCAGTTTGCTCATCAAGACTAGTGCAGGAAAAAGGTTATTACATAAGGTAGCTTTTGTAACAGCTTCATTTGTAAAGTGTTCATTAGGACCATAATCTGAACTTCAGTACCATGGTGGGAAGCTCTAGAAGGAATCTACTGTAATAAGGATTGAAATAAATACTCAAAACTGAATATTTTTTTCTCCATCAGAAAAAGCTTTTGATTAAATGAGGAAACTGGAGATATATATTTTGATGTCAAAATGTCTTGAGAAATAGATTGACTTTGTAGAAGCTCTTTCTTATACTACGGCAAAGTCTGACTGAACACCCAGTTGCAAGGCACAACAGTTGACCACTGTCAGGGTGAGGATCTATTCACACAATTTGAGACCCTGTAATCTCTACAGAGACAGTCAAACCATTCAGTAAGTAACACAGAAAAAAAATTATAGAACTGTTAATTCATCATTTTTTTAGAAATCTTGTTCCATGTATGCCTTTTCCTTACCTAGGTAAAGGTGCAAGAAGCAAAAGAGGTAATGTCATGTTTTAACAGGTTAAATTCCCACCATGAAGTCACAGCCATGATTCTCATTTAAGGCATGCAGTTCCATGCATACCTTAAAGGTTTGGCTTTGTGTTAAAATATTACACTTCTTCAGACTGAATTGTGCAGAGAAAAACAGCTTCAATCAATAGTTACATTGCTTGGATTTGGTCAATAAAACTAAGGGTTGATTGATCCACCTTCCCTTTACTTATGTAACAGTGAACAAAATGAAGAATATCCCTTAAAATAAGTCAGGCCAGATGGAAGGTATTCTCCCATAATTGCATCTCTGCTGCTCCTTCAAGGACTCTTCTCTGGGTCATTGTTTAGCCTTTCTGGCTGGGTTTCTTCGACAAAATCTTTGATGTAATAATACACAGTCAGGCAAGAGAACTTTCGTATAACCATGAAGAGTATGTGATCTTTACAAAAGACCACACCAAAACTCCCTCCTTTGTCACTGTTCAAGATGATCACCATTTCGCTCTCATCCTAACAGTTCTCACCCTTTTTCTTAGGTTGGACAAAGTTGCAGCGTAATTCACTTGATTACAAAATATCAGGAGTGAAAGATAAAAAGTTCACTGCTCCACTACGCTTTCCTAGTACAGTTATCATTCCGAATTATTTTAAAACTCCTTTTCTGTAACACCTATAACACAGACACCCTATAAATATAGGGAAGATCAATATTCAAAATGACATTAGATGATAAAAAAGAAATCCCAAATGATGCAAAACTAACCTGACTTTGCTACAAATGTAGGAGTGAAGACCAAATTTACCCAAACTCTGGAGATTCAGCTTTCCTTCTAATCCTAAAACTTTTGTATTATGAACTTGCATTATAGTAGAGGTAACAGAAAGTGAGGGAGGGACGGGTACACATTTTGGACTCAGAAATCACCTAATTGACTCAGAAATCACCTAATTATTTGGGTATTTCTACAATTTTTCCACTTACTTGCCATCCCCCGTTCCCTCACTGGAGAGCATTTGAGGTCAGTCATGGTTGAATAAATACCACTCCTGTCAGCTACTTTGTCCAGGTTAATGTTTGGCATCAGAACAAGCCTCATTCTAAGTTGTTTATCACGATGACTGTGATAACATTACTTTGGCAGTACCTATGGGTTATCATTTGCTTTTCCAGTGCACACAATGGTTTGTTGAAGGGGAGACATGTGGGTTCAGTTTTAAAATTCAACATGGGAGATTTGTTTTAGCAAAAAGTAATAAAAAGTTCAGTGTGGGTAATGAGCGCAAGTAGGTCTGAGTCTATCTGCTTATCTGATTGTGCACAAACAAATTTTTCTTTCAAATACTCTCCTGCATGCACTGTAATCAAACCAGTCCACAAATAAATCAGCATTGTCCTTGATTATTTTTGTCCTCTCTGATGTCAGATATGTGCCCTTCACCGGGACCTGAGTGTGATATGGCCACTGATTTCAGTGGGGCCCAATTTCAATCTTGATCTTCTCTAGTCCAAAGAAAAGAGATGAGAGTGTCTTCAGGGACCCAGGTACTCACACAGAAATCCAAAACACTTAAAGACTGTAATGGCAGCATACAGGGTTGTCAAAGTAGCAGAGAGCCTTTCATATTGATTAGTTCCATGTTTAATGTATACATACTCTCGCAGTGTTTGCAAATAACCTTTTTTGCATGAAAACAGCAATGGCTTAGTCAAAGCCAGATCAAAGAGGCATGCATGATTCACATCCACTAAATAAACACTAATGCCTGATGGCAGTAATATAGCTATTTATATTCATTGCTTGATTTAAGCAGTGGCACTCCTTTAATATGATAATAAGCACAGGCTGTTTGCTATGAAAAAAAAAGAGACTTGAGTGCTAAACTTGCTCTTAACACCAAATGAAAGTGATATTGGTGGGCAAGTTGAGATTTGCTAATTAACTTCCCCTACAGACAAAATCAGAAGTTTTATATTATGCTTTGGAATTTCATAGGAACAAATAAGTAGGCAACTTCAGTGGGAGTTAAGCATTTGAATACATTGGAGGATCTAGTAGTCAGGTCCCATCAGTGACCTCTGTCTTTCACTGGAATCACAGTCCTGCAAATCTATCACTTCATCTCCTTCGTAGCTCTTTGTGATGCAGAAATGACAGCAGAGGACTCTCTTAAATAGTGTCATCTCCAGTGACTACAGCCCTCACACCTAAAAAAATATCACTAAACTGGTCTGAAACTAGCAAGTAGTTCTCAGGAACAACAGTTATGTGATGACAGACACCTCTCTCTCTACTGAAAAGGAACCTGAGCTGGCCTTCTGCTACAGACACTCTCGGATGACGTGCACTCAGCCAAATGGCCTTACAGATCCTGCTATTCCACAGCCATTGCTGGTTACCATCATTTTGCAGGCAGTCCTCTTCCTGTGTTTGTTATCCCTTTTATTTGACCTAAAGAAGAAAGAATGCATGAGTAAGAAAACATTTTAGAATGCTGGGAAAGGATACTTTGTTAGAAGTATCCTCTGATGTGGCCCACTATGGCTTTCCCCCAACTTCATCTCTTACAGTAATCACATGGTAAAACACTGACTACTGTAAAAGCAGTTTCAGTTTTATCCAAAGTCACCCATGCTACAAGAGTATGCATGCTTCACCCTGTTTGTAGTAATAACTATCTGATTTGCAGTGGTCAGTGGTGTCCTCAAGCAACATGGAATTAGTGGTGAAATCATTGAAACCCCCAGAACAATGAGATGGTATCAGAGGAATCATGGGATCTTTCAAATTTGACCACAAGATTCATATGTACAACAGGTTCTAACCAAAAAGCAACAACAAAAAAAAGTCCCAGAATGCAAAATCTGATGGACATTGCATCCAGGATGGTACACAATTATTTTGAGAAAGTCCAGGACTCTATGTATCCCTCATTCATTGGGAACTAACCCATTGTAAACAAGGTGGACAGACTTTTTAAGTCTATTAGTGTCATCACAGGAAAAAAATGAGATAAAAATATTTTTTTTAAAGAAGTAACACCATTCCATGTAGACAAGGCTTCAGACTTTTTTTGAGGAACATAATTTATACTCATAGAATATATGTAATATGTATACATAACTATACATAATTTATGGTTTCCTTTCATTATTGGACTTTAATAAGAAGAACACTTTCTCTACTATGAATACCTGAAGATTTTTAAACACTGTTTCCATTTGGGTTACAGAAGAATGTTTTAGATTTGTTATCATTCAGTTCTTTGGGTAAATTTCTTTTTCATACTAGAACATGTTACAGCAGAGACACGTTAGATTTGAAATCTGGAACTTTTTCCTCTAGTTTCATGTACATCTTCCTTTCTCCATAATTTTTTATTAGCAGATCTATTGATAAAATTTATCTGATTTGGATGAAGATTGATTTTTGATGGCTCCATGTGCCATAAAATAGCAGCAGAATTCTATTTTCTGTATTGCAAATAAGGATGCTTCAGTTTTAGGGTTGTTCTTTGACTTATTTGCTGATTTGCTTGATAAACAGAATGGCTTAAAGTCTTGAAGAGAGATAATTACATGTGCCAGAATAACACAGGAATAACTGGGTTGCTAGTACTTCAAAGACAGCTTGTACTTCCTTATTAAAGAGCTGCAAGAGAAGTTAATTTGTTATTTCTCCAATAATTAATAAAGTAGCTATTACTGTAACCAGCAATTTTGAAAGATATTTCACATACTTACGTGTGTCCAACATACTGATAAAAAACAATATTAATTTCAACTTGAAGGAAACTCTGATCTCTTAAGAGACTTTTGCTTGATAATTGAGAGTGCTTCAACTAAGATGTTCCTTGTAACTCATATCCTCAGCAACATCCAATGATTCAGACCTGCTTCTTCAGAGGTGGATTTGACACTGTCCTACAACCGCAAATATATAGATGTATCAGTGCACTTGCTGACTGCAAAATGCCTTGACTCATAATCATATTATCTCTTGAAAAGTTACCTTGAAACTGCATCTGTTTCTACAGCTGTCACCTGGTTAACACTAGGGAGATCCCCCATTGTTTCAGTCAGCTGCATTCCTCATTCATTGGGAAACCATTACTAGTTCCAGGTAACTACTTTCATTCATTTAGAATCAGTCACATATTCTTTAGAGACCTAATGTTAAGCTGGACTGCAAATTAATTTTGGGGTATTTAACATTTAAAGAATTTGAGAGGTAAGTCATATAAATTAATTTTATTTAGTTATTTCCCCAATCTGTGAAAAAATTACATACTGGTGTTTCTCTATAAATGCCTGAAGACTGTTGTCATGGCCTTTATGAAATAATTTAAATTGAAAAATATCTGTAGGCAGTAAATGCGCTTCAGAGTAACTTTGAAAATACATTGTATTCTCCAGGACCCTGGCTTTTATTTGTCTTTTGTAGTATTCGTGTACTGTTTTCCAACTTCTATCTAGTTTTCCTTTAAGATGGATAATTATTTTACTGAAAATAGTATTCCCATCCTTTCCAACAAACCTTTGTAAAAGTGATCTTAATTTTGTTAGTGTAAACTTGAGCTGCCTCCCAATATGAGGAGACTCAGGCTGGATGTTGGCTGAATTGTTTGCCTTGATGGGAATACAGAATTTCTTAGAAGTGACTGAAAACGCAAAGCATTCCGTGAATGAGGACTGCTTGGGAGTCTGCAGCAGGCTCTCTTCATCCATGAAAAAGTATTGCATCACAAGTGTTCCTGGTGCAGTCTGGTTCCTGTTCTCACAAAAGAAACCTGGAAATCAACTCCCTTAAACTGTTGTGACAAAAGTATAAAGCAGAAGCCTGATTTTGCTAGCAACACTCAGCCTTACCACGCTCAAGTCAGAGAGGAGACCAAGTAACCCAGTGTCTAGAACATTTAGAGCTAAGCAAAATTGAACATTGCAAACCTACTTCTTCTAGAAGAATTGGTGTTACATGTGGAAATTAACTAAAATCAATCCATTACAGGTTGCAGCTGTTTGGTGTGCTGGGAAAAACCACTGCCCACCTACAGGAAGGCAGTCCTACACTAGTCTCATGGATATTACTCAGTTTCTATTGTTTAACTTCACAAAAGGACATTGCAAAGTCACAAATATGATTGTTCACAGTTTACAGCTTAGGAAATTTAGGAATAAGGAAAGTGAGGCAATTGGGCCAAGGCAAATCAAAGACAGGGTTGTGAAGAGACCTTCATTATCCCACTCTTATTCTAGCCACTAACGAGCACAGCTTCCAGTCCTAAAGGAAGAGGGTATTTTGGCAGCAACAGCCCAGCACTCCCTTATACAGCTGGAGAATAATGAACATGGGTGAGCATCTTATTTCTATTCTGGTGCTCTTCCATCCACTAAAAATGTCCTACAGACCCTAGTTCCTGTCAAGGCAGGTCTCCTTGCTTTAGACAGCACTGGAGAAAGTCCTAAGACTATTTGCTGAGGACTCTCCTCACCTCTCCAGTTTTGGTTGTTAACCCAAATAAAGCCTTCCACTCTCTGTCTGGGGAAGAGTCTGGGTGGTACAACAGAGCCAAACCATGGAAACCACAAGGAAAATTCAGACTCCATCTCTGACTGTATTACTTAAGAGTGACCTCGTGTCTGTACCAAGTGTTCTCATCTCTTTATGAAGAACAGCTATCAGTGAATGAGGCCACAAAAAAAATAGACTTAAAAAATAATTCTAAGGAAATTAACATTTTTCTTAATGAATTCCCCACATGCACAAGTCTTAGTGTCTTGAAAGTTTATCTGTACTGCACAACATGTTCAACTGTAAACTGGCTAGTAATAAGTTCTAATAATGGCTCCTGCTATACATTTCTCCTCTGCAATTTTGTAGCACTGTATGAAGGCAGGAAAATATCTGTGACATACAGGAATACTGAGGACTCACTGCACGTCTGCATTGGACTGAGAATTCAATTTTTTAACTTGACTTCAGCTGTTTCTCTGCTGCATTTTACCTCCCTCCACGACAAAATACAGGAGAGGAATAGTAAGAATTCTTGCAGATGTCACAGGCAAAAGCCCAGCACTGAAATGCATTGTGTGTGTGCTCCCTCTGGATAGATAATCATTAACACTATGCTGCTTTCTAGGTCAAAACCATTTTCTACCTGCAGGCTAGAAATGGGATCATTTAGATTCTGCTGGCATCCAAATAGAGCAGCTAGAAGAATGCCCATCTGAAGACACCCTCCCAGGGCAGGGTGGCAATCTGGTGCATACTGAGCCTCTCCCTTGTCAAGGCACCATTGTCATAACACCAACTTCCTATAACAGCAAATTTTCGTGCTGTAAGATACAACATTTTAGTCTGCTGGACTCAAAACCAAAGAAAGCCAGTGAAAAGCTTTGAAAACTGAGGGCATATGTTATCTATCAAACAGGACTTGGGACTGATCCACATTCACAACAGCTATACACAGCTGCTTCCTGAACAGAAGGCTACACTTCAACAGTTTTTTCCTCACCATGAACTTGAGCCAAAATCTCAATGTTCTGCTCTTTAGAAAATTCACACAAGAATGGGATTGTGGTTTAGACATTCCTGCAAGAGGCACATAGTAAAACTGACCTGGCAAGCAATTCTGTTGACCAGAAGGGACTGGCATCTCCCAGCTCTCAGTTCTAGAGTTACATGATGAGCTGAGGTCATGACTGTCTCAGATTCCTAGTGCACCATGACAGATATCCAGCTCTTTTCAAAGCTCTCCCTTTGATTCACACAAAGCACAGCAAACCGAAAGGCTCTAAACCAAATGCTTCCAGCTCAATCCTTTGTTTCTTAGAAAACCTTTGGCCCACTTATCCACAGTTTAAGAGCTCTCCTGATTTGCACATTCCATTCCAAGCCCCCTTGGGATGCACAATGTTAGGCCTAGAAATAACAAGCGCAGATGGCCACCTATGTCCTTAGCCATGTGACAGCTCGTGCAATTGCTTTTCTTCAGCTTATTGGCAAAGCAGGGAGGGGAAGGAGGTGACAAAAGGCCTGTTACTGCTCTGTGTGACCTGTGAGCCAGAAGTGAACCTAGTGTGTTCCTCCCATGCAACCACGGCTGGATTTTGCCCCAGGGATTCTAAGTAGAAGCTGCAGTGGGAGCAGTGAGGGCTCAGCCTTCCAACACTGAGTTGATCAATGAAGCAGAGAAACCTGCAAAGCTATTAAGAGTGGGACCCAGAGGAGCCATGCCAGACAACTTTTTATTTTCTAATTTTCCTTTTTCAATTAAATTTGACATTTTTGAGAGCAAGCTTGCTTACAGGCTATTAATCCGTGGCTGGGAGCAAACGAAGAAAAACACTTCATTGAGAAGAACTGAACACTGAAAAGCTTTGTCTGCAGTACAGCATGCTAAGGTGATTTTAGAGAGTTTTGAGAAACTCAGACAGCAGCAGTTCATGCCTGTGTAACACAAACATACAATGTTTTCAGAAAAAGAAAAGGTGACATTTTAATGCCCATTTTCTTCCTTTTGTTTACATTCAAAAGGCATATCAGCTAGGGAAAAGTGTGGACTAACTGATATTTGCTACCAGCTGAACAAAATGGTCATAATAAACCAAAAGAGAAAGGTTTGCAACTCTTGCAACAGACTGAGAACATCTAACTGGACCTTTGGAAGGTGCTGAATTTCCAATTTCAAGCATATGAAGGTTGGATGACAGATTCAGAGGATACAAATGAGAAGTGCCATGATTTTTATCTGCAGCCTGATTATCTGCAGCACCTAGAAGAGATTTGCATTTGAGAAACAGTTCATACCTGATTATTCGAGGTATAAAGCCAAAAAATTAAAGAAAACAAAAACATTCATTATGAAGTGAAACTATCACTTTTAGTTGTACTGTATACTTTTGAAGCTATTGTTTTGACACTGTCATGGTTTGAGATAGCCCCAAAATCCAATTCTCTAGCTCCATCCCCCCTCCCACATCTCAACCTAATGTGAGATGGGTTTTTTTCCAGACAAAACACAACCAGACTCAAAGTGGGGGAAAGGGAATATATTACAATGACTGTACAAATAAATACTATAACATATTATACACACGATCACAACTATCTCTACCATGACATATAGTATTTACAATGGATCAGATCTCTTCTCCCCTCCAAATAAAAGTCCAGGAGGGAAAGAAGGACAGATCCCTTCCAGTCTCTCAGGGCGGCAGCTTCTTCTAAGGCAGCAGGTTCTCCTCATCTCATGCATGCAGCAGCTGATAGCTGGATCTCTGCCAGCACTCACGAGGGGGGGTATCCCCCTCGGCCCCTTGACGCAGGCAAAGGGATCTTCCGTGGGCTTCATAACCCCAGACAAGGTCGTTTCACCACGTCATATCACGAAGACGCAGGGGGGTCTTCGTGACGGTCTGGTATCTCCAGGAGATTGAAGCTCCTTGCAGGGCCTCTGTGCCCTGTCTCAGGCTGCGAGCTTCTTTGTAGCTTGCAGCAAGGGAGGGCCCCCAAGGCCAACCTCCCACACCGTCCTGGCTCAGCTCTCAGGACGACTGAGCTTCTCAGCTCCTTTACTCCATCTAGGACTTCTAATCAGTAAAAGTCCACCCCCTCCATTTTGGAGGGATCTCCAAGGAAGTTTAGGGGAGTTTTGCAGTTCTTACCCCCAAGCTTTCTCTCTGTAGAAACTTAGTTCTGTTCTCTGCTGCCGTTCTTTCTCTCTCAGGTTTGCAGAAGTTCTGCCTGCTTTGCTGCATGGATGTTTTGCTGCTCTCTTATCTTTTGGCTCTGCGCCGCCGCTTTTCCTCCGGTCAGTGCTGGCTGCCGTGGCTTTCAGTATCTCTGGTTGCTGCTCACAGTAGAAAAGCATCTCCCAGCTTAACTACAGACACTTAGCCCAGTCTAACACTGTTCCAAGTCTCTGCAGTTCCCAACTGGGGCTGGGGGGGGGCCCGGAGGCCCCAAGGGGCTCCGAGCCCCCTTCCTCGTAGTCTACTACAACATGGCTACTTCTTCTACAACCAAACTACCAAACTACAAACTCTTCTCTTCCGGTGCTTGTGATATGTTTACATTTCTGCAGGAGCGCTCATTGGACAGAACTTCAAAACTTCCAGGGGTTTCCACCCCTGGGGGTTACCACTTTTCAGCCTCTGGGGGAAAACAAGGTTCAAACCACTACAGACACCTAATGCTTAGGGTCCTTAGTCACTTACTACTCAGGAAAACAATATTCCATTGCAGCAATGGAATAAAGCAAAACATTGAGCTGCAAATTCTGGAAAGATCCAAGATCTGGATTTGAACATTTTATCTTGCATATATCCCTTAGAACAAATAAACTAAAGGAAACTAAAACCACATGTGGTGGAAGTTAAACAGGCACCTGTAATCTCAAAATGAACAAGTGTTAATTGAATATTTCCTCTGGAAGTTTTGGGAATGGTTTTTCTATCACGTGCCTCTCACATGCCGGAAGAAATCCTGGAAAAGATTGCCAGTCTAATAGAAAATGAAAAGTGCTCAGCAGCAGATGGAGGGAATATTTGAATGAAATTTTTATTGCATGTTAAGACTTTGACCATAACCAGGCAGTAATCAAATACAAATTGCTATTAAAACAACTCATTAGTGTGAGAAATGTAGAGCAAAATGAAGGCAAAAAAGTGACCTCACTGGTAAAGATTATAATCTCCTTTCAATGCCAGCCATTAATGATATAAATTATTGCAGCTTTTGATCACAGTGTCTTAACACTTTAGCTTAAGCTTGCTGGAAGTCATGCTTGTGCCACTGAGGAAGGACTGAAGGAGTCCTTTTATATCACTGAGTCAGTTTGTAGAAGGCTTCTATTTATTTACTGCTCAGTGAATCATGGTTATGTATGTTGAGTTGTTTGTTTAACAAAACAAGAAATAGGGAGGTAAGCATTTAACCACTACTGAGAGCTCCAAAATCAGAAGGCCACCAAGTTTGCTCCCACTATACCTATTTTCTGTCCCAGTCTGCCATGCATTTTTGGCAAACAAAATGAAAGCTTACAGTGAAAGTCATTTATGGTTTTGTGCAAGACTCATAAGTACAAGCTCATAATACATTGCAAATATGATCAAAGAGTACAGATGTAGGAGATAAAAAACAATGGGGAAATTATAAACAGCTGATTATTCAAGCATTGCCATTGAAGAAAACCTCCTGAGCTTTAATACCTTACAGAAGTGAAAGTACTATCAATGCAATGGGGCTGTTTACTGGGGAAAGTTCTGTTCACGTGAAGACCTGTTTCTTAAGGAGGTGCATTTAACTGCTCCAAGAATAATCACAAAACAGTTTTAAAGAGCAGTCTCATCTACAAAGAGAATTACAGCAGTGCAGTTCCAAAGGAACAGGCTCTAATCCATACTGATCACCAGTGGAGTATTTCCATGTATGTTCTAGATTCAGTTTTACAAGAGTGAGTGAAGGGGAAGCAGGATAAGCCTCATCTCACATGTGACAAATGCGGACATGGAGATTCTAAAAATAATCTAATGATCTTTGTGCTCAAGTAGATATCCTGGCAGCAATACTTTCCAGAGAGCTTATCAGCATACAGGATTTCACCTGTTCAGAAAGCACTGGTCCCAGTGTCTTCAGATATAGTTGTAAATTTATGCACACGTATATTGAGACAGAAACCTAACAGAGAGCACAAAGAAAATTAGGAAAAGAGAGGAAATGGTCATTTATGGAAAGTTTTGTTCATGTCACTATCCATGACATCATATGGATCTCTCTGGCAGCATCAAGAAGAAAAGACCTACTTCTTCAATAAATCCTCTAGTTATCTTAAGCATGAAACTACACTGTATTTCCTCAAGAGAACGCTGCATCCCAACACCCAATTCAGTGCAAAGTCCCAATTCACCCACAGAGCAAGTCCACACTGTACAGTACACAAGCAACATTTCACAGAGGAAAGAAAAAGTATGGACACATAGTTAAAGACCAAGCTGCATGCATATACAGAACAGGAACAATTTCAAACCTATAGGACAATCTGATTTCAGACTTCTCTAACTTCTTATTTTGTATTCTTTTGTGAATTTTCTACCCAGACTTAGGAAGCTGAAGGAGAAAGAAACGTAGTGTAAGGTTGTATAGGTGTAGCAATTTGAAGATTCAGAATGCTATAGTAGTCAGTAAACATACACATACCCTGAATTACTCTGAAGTTTGTATTTCTAAGTAAAATTTTGCTCAAATATTATATTTAGCTGGTTAAATAGGAATCAACATCTGCAGTGATTGATCATCAGCTATGGATTCAATCATTTTCAAGATGTGAAGAGAACGCTTTGTTAGCACTCTTCAAAGCAGAGTAAACTGACTTAGATGATGATCACAATCCTCCCATGGATTGCTTCCCCACATGCTTTTCTGGGCTGATACAAACATTACCTCCATCTCACTACTCTCCTTTGAATAGCACACATTGCCAACCTCCCCATCCCAATCTGCTGTCATATAAAGTAGTCAACAGGAGTTGTGATCAAGCCGGGAAGAAAGAAATGGGCAGAAAGGAAGACAAATGGAGTGGAGAAGGGAAGCAAACCTGAACTGAAAAGGACCAGACCTGCTCTGCTCTGAGAGGGGAAGGAGAGGCCCAGTTTTGAAGGCAGAAAGAGGGTTTGGGCGGTTTAGACAGCATTTGCAGCACCAGCTGCAAGTATTTCATGGACTGGATTTTGTGGAGGCATTGCACCAAGTCACTGAAAAAGATAACTACAATAAATGTGCTTACATGGAGATTTTTTTCATTAAAAGCTATAGGAATCAAGAAAGGCCTCTGATTGCTTGCTTTTTTCTTTACTTGAAAAGTTTCTCACTTTGTTCTAATTCCTAAAAGGTTTTCATTGGGTTCATAGGACAATTAGAGGCACCCTTCTCTGGTTATGTTTAATACCTGTATTTACAGGTACTAATATGGGAATTTTCCCCTCAAAATCTTTGCAGGAGGGTAACAAAAGAGAAAGAAAAAAAGAAGACTGTCTTATAGTATTAAGTAGGGACTTGAAATCCTGCAGCAATTATATTTTTATGTCAAATTATTCCTTTTTTTCTTTCTGTGTCAAACCAATGAGTTTATTTTCAGCATCTAATTGAATGTCACCGTTGTAGCTCAAAGCCAAGCAAGATACTGTGTATCAAGAAAAGGAAGCAAAAGAATTCTCATTCTTTTCTCTTTTTTCTTGAAAGATCAAAAACTATAATACGATAGGCCTGAGTTTCATCAAATTTGGGATCCTTGCAAGCTAGGGAAATAATTTTGTTTGAAGTAGATGGCTCTTATGTTCAGTTTAAGAATAACATACTTCTAATCCCTTACAACATTAAATACAGGCTTCTGTAATTGGATCTTCTGTATCATTGATACTTCCACAACATTGTGTCCAAATCCTGATTATATTTCATTTAAATTTTTAATAGCTTTTACCACAGATCAGAGTCTTAGCTTGTGAGTTTCTGAACCTAGAGGAATCTTAGTTCTATATTACTCTGAGGTCAGGAAACTACACCAAATTCTGATGGTTAAACCACAGAAATTACATTTATAGGACTGAATTGACCCGATTTTACTTTGTATTTCAAATATACAGTATCTGTCTAAATGCAATATTCAAATAAGCATGCCCAGGAAGGTCACACAAGCAGGCTCAATGTTCCTCACAGACCTGAGGGCACTAATCAGCCCGAGTGATCTTGCCTACCCCCCAGGGCTCTCACCACCTCATGAATGGCTCAGAATCCCATGTCAGCCCCTCAGGACCATCAGACCCTGCAGGTCTCTAGCTCCTCACAGCCCTGCCTGGCCATGGGCTCTATTGACCCTGGCCCACATACCAGATGAGCCTCTGCCTGTCCCCAGGGAGGTGCCTGGTGGCTGGGGCAGAGGGACAGACCCTGGCTGCCAGTCTCTGCTCTGTCACCACACGACGCTGAGCCTCTCTATTCCTGACCCCACAGCACCTTGACATGTTATATCATTTTGAGACCATGCGGCTCAAAAATCTTTGACATTCATTTCATCAGGTATTAGACTGAGTGTTAGTGATGTAAATTAAAATCTGCCCTTTTGCAGAAAGAAGACCTTTGCAATTATTTATGCACCACAACAACATATGTGTATATCTGTATCTGCCTCAAAACCGCATTTAAACACATTACCCAAGAAACCTTCCCTCAATCATTCCCATGCTCTTTGGGTAGGGATTGCTTCTTTTTCCTCCAGTGTCTTCCCAGGTCCCTCTGGACTGTGATAAGCACTCTGTTGAGATTTAACCCCAGCAGACAGCTGAGCACCATACAGCTGCTCCCCCAGTGGGATGGAGGGAAGAAAATTGGAAAGGTAAAAGTGAAAAAACTTATGGGTTGAGATAAGAACAGTTTAATAGATTAAATGAATAACTTAATAATAATAATAATAATAATAATTCAAAATTGTAATGAACAAGAAAATAACAAAGAGAGAGAAATAAAACCCAAGACAGATAAGTGATGCACATGAAAACAAATGCTCGCCACCAATCAACCAATGCCCAGCCAGTCCCTGAGTAGTGACCCCTAAACAACCCTCCCCCAGTTTTATTGCTGAGCATGATGCCATATGTATGGAATATCCCTAGGGTCAGTTGAAGTCAGCTCTCCCAGCTGCATCCCCTCCCAGTCTTCTGAGCATTCCGAACCTTCTCACTGGGGGGTGGTGTGTGAAGCAGAAAAGACCTTGACTCTGTGTAAGCACTGCTCAACAGCAACAAAAACATCCCTGAATTATCAACACTGGTTCCAGCACAAATCCAGAGCATAGCCCCATACCAGCTACTGTGAAGAAAATTGACCTAACCCTGGCCAAAACCAGCACTTGTTTGTAGGCAATAGACATAAAACAAGGATCCACAGACTCAAAATTAACTCAGTGCCAATTATGAGGCTTGGATAGGGATGCAAATAAGCTAATTGGAACTGAGCAGAAAATTGTCTTATCCTGGGAAAACTTCACCATTTCATAAACTCTGCAAAGTCCCTAACTGGAGCAAGATGGATTGAGACCAATTAAAATCTTTTGTTTCCAAATTGATCGGGTAGCCTTATGACTGTTATGCCTTTCTTCCTCCTGTTCTCTCCATCTCAAAAGATGACTAGTCGTTTCTAGACTTTTCTTAGCTTTGCTTTCTTAGTGTTGCATTAAAAATCATGATTTAGCTACCTTGAAAATTATTTGAATTTATAGTGAATCAGAATATATATAATAGCAAATTTACCAGGGAAACTGATTAACATTTTTTTCCTTATTGTTTAAGAGTTTGATGATTTGTGTTACATCTGATACTAGGCAAAAAAAAAAAAAAATCCTGTTTCTTATGTTTTCCTCCTCTTCATCCCTTCAACAAAATGCTGGAGAACACTTTGAAAAAGCATATGAGCCATGCAAAGAATCCTCCAAACCTTCAGGGAAGAGAAGGTAAACCCTCAGCATATTACCATTTCCAACAAAACATCCAAGCAGATAAAACTCAGCCATCTGATGTGGCATCTTTTTGATCACAAACAAACAAGTTCTATTTTGATGCCATGGTCTATATTTTGTCAGGCATTTTAAAAAGTAAAATCTGAAAGTTACAAATGTCAAAACATCATGGAAATAATTTTGCTAGCAATTTTATTAGAAATCAAAAAAAAAAATAGATTGTTCACAGACATTCTAAAAGGTAGCAATGTAATACTCAAGCATTTAAATAAAAATAAAGTATGGACAGGCATTTAAATTGTGGTGGAGTAGGATACGGGTTAAAGATAACCACAATTTAGACCAAAACTCAAGTACTTTTATGTCCGTTACATCAAGTATATTGGAAATACTGAGTGAGAATGTACAGGAAGAAATGGCTAAGCAGAAAAAAAATAGGAGCCAAAAGTACTGTGTTAGAGCAGAAGGAGGATGAAGGCCTGCATATATTCATACTTGCAAAAGCCTGGGTTACCATCAAGCCTCAAAAAGAAATAGCTTCTGAAGTTGCACTCCATAGAATTTATTGTCAATTCTTCCAAGAGGTCATACAGCCAAAGGACAGAAAAGAAGCAAGAAACATAATATGGTTCAATAGAGGATCCTTAGTCTGACCACAATTGTACACAGCTTTTTAGAACAACCTTTGATGGAAAGAATAATTAAAGACATGGAAGGAAGCGGAAAGAAATGCTGCACAGGTTTACTAAAAGTAGAACACGCAAGACCAGACTTTCAAGTAAATAATTATTAAGACCAAGGAGAGGTAGCTGATTCAATCTACCTGGACACGGGTACAATACTTAGTATGATGTGTCATGAGAGAGGAATCATTAAGTGAGAAACTAGAGATTAATATTAGATTTTAAATTAGGAGAAGAACTGGCTAAATGGGAGATTACAGCGAAGTTAGAAGGCTGGAGATGAAGAGTAATTAATAGGCGATGTTTTAGAACTATTTCTTAGAGTAAGTTTAATTCCTTTTTTTTTTAGTGAATCTGGTGCAAAAAATGTGTTTGGAGCATTTAAATTTGCTGTTGTTTCAGAACATAAAGGCTCCAGTACATAGGAAGATCATGTTGCTGAAAAACAGTTGAATGATGTTAAAAAACTGAGTGAGACATGGGACAAAAAAGTCATTTGTACCAAGCACAAGGTCATGCATACAGGTCAAGCATTCTTGCTCTAGATATATCTATTGATAACAACCAAAGAGGGAGAAAACCTGAGGGGTATGGAGATTCCTGGATGATGATGAACTACCAATATAATTCAGATGTGAAAGAATCTGGTTGTACACCAGGATTTTATTAGGCAAGATTTTTGTGAAGATGAAAAAAACTATTAAAATTACTTACAAAACACTAGTAAGATCTAGCTGATCCATTTCATGTCTGATGAACATGAACTTGAGATAGAGCATGTGTTATTTATTAGTCTTCCCATCCCCTTATCATTCAGTCTGTTGAAAGAACCTTATAGCTGTACTGCAGGATCTTAAAGCATGCTTCATATCTTTAGCTTGCAAGCTCTTCCCCTTAATGTCCCAGTTCCACATCAGGACAAGGCCATGTTAGGCTTTGCTTCCCTCTTTCTCTCTTATGACCCACTTTCTATGGGAAGGCAACTTAGATGTGGGATAAAAGGAACCCATGACATACTGTAACTGGTTCCCCAGTTTGAATAGAGAAGGGAAATGCACAGCAGATATCCAATGGAGCAGCACATACGTTGCCTAAGGGAGATGACTTTTTTTTTGCTTAACAGCTTGATGACCAAGAGGTATGCTGTTTATAAAACACAGTCAGTCAGTGGTGGGAAAAGAGAAAAGATAAAGGAAAAGAAACCATGAAAAAAAATATTAACATAAGATCAAGCTGCATAAACTAGCAATAAATTTCAAAAGAACACATAAGAGGGCAGCTAGGATAGAGGATCATCCCTCTAGCCTTGAAAGCCAGAAGACCCTGACACAGCCTTGCAATAGGAATAAAAACTACAAAGAAAAGCTGGATTCTAACAGAATGTTTGGAAGAGTTTACATAATCTGGTTAACAGGCTATAGCACTTCCAGTGACTCAGAAGTTCCCCTCTAGATCAACATTCCTAATTATAAGGTTAGTATTGGTCTAATTTCATCACACAGCGTATTCTTTTTTAACAGAGCTAGACTTCCAGAAGTAGGTAAACCATAGGCAGGATGTTTTCTACAGCTCTTGTTCTGCAGTGTTATAGAAGAAACCCTTGTAGTGCAAGTGAATTTTTTTCTCTCTCTAACGCACGGAAACTAGTTCCCACAAAATAAGAGACTGTGCTCCTGATCCTAAAGAAAAGTACATATTTTGCAGAATGGGAAACTATGAAGGGAAGATGGAAACACTGAAAGCAGTTCGGAAAAACATCAAGGACTTGCTCATTCCAAATTGCCACCTTTGACTTTGTTTTAGTAATTTTTCAGATATTATCTCTGTTCTTCTTATCTCCAAAGCAATCAAAGACCACAATACAATTATAACAACAGTGCTCAGGAGTCCTTTCACAGGCTATATTGAATTTTGTTAGCTGCAGATTTTGTAGTAAGAGACAGAAAGCATAGAAAGGTAAAATATGGAGTAGGAATGAAGATTTCTGACCCTGCTGCCAGAAAGCAGCAGACTTTTAATAATTCAATGCAGGCTACAATTTCATGTATGGCTCATGTTCCACTTTCTTTGAAGAGGATCCCCATAGAGTGTCAGGGGCATTTTCCACTGTGAGAGATAAGAAAGGCAGGCAGCACAACTGAACTTCAAAATAACTGGTTTACTATTCATCTTTGAAGAAGCTGTAAGTTTCTGTAAGTTTAGCCCTACCAACTTCCCAGGAATCTCCATACTATGTAAAAGGCTGTTATGGAAATTTGCAATCAGTTTCAAATATATTAGAAGGGGAAGATAATGATAAAATAACAGGTATATTGTTATAACTTAGCATACCATACATCCCAGCATTATCAATAACATGTTTCTTTCGAGGAAGAATAAATTGAAAGTAGTGGTACACCTGTCCATTCATAAATTAATATTTGTCAAAAATGCACTTAAGGAGTCCATAATATAGCCTGTGAAAGTATGCCAAATGTTTTCTGAGATAAATGAAACTTGGTCGACTGCTCTTTAGCCTGAAATAATTCTGCTCTGTGGCAATTGGACAGATGTTTGGATGTCAGGAACTCTTCTGAAATTGCCAAGGGAGGAAGGAAGAACTGTACTTTTCAGCTCTATAGCAACAGGCTAGCATGATGGAGCTTCTTAGGGTAAGATTTCTGTATGATAAGATGTTCCAGTTTTCATTTACATGCAAACAGTCAAGGTAAGTTTCAGTAGGGATTGTCCATGGCCAGATAAAACAAGGAAAACCCTACGTATTTTTAGGTTGAGATTATTATCTCAAAAAAAAAAAAAAAAAAAAAAAAAAAAGTAGTACTTTTTTTTGCAGGAAAACTGAAGTACAAGATGCTTATTTACTGCAGGAAAACAGATTCCAATGGATCAGGTACAATAATAAAGACGGTAACAGGAGCTAAAGGGTTGCAACTAACAAGATACTTGTGAGGCCACTAACCTTTTCTGTCTTAGATCCAAGGTAAAGAATGCTCATTTCTCATAAGGGCTCCCCTGCTCTGTTAACAAGTGAAGGAGACCTATTATCTGCCTTTCCACAGGCCTACTTCTATAATCCTGCTTGAAATTATGTGATTTATCTCGAGCTGAGCAGCAATAATGTCTGGCTGGGAACTCTACCTAAGCAAGCCGCTGAGCTGTGGACAGTTTGGGACAGTTACGCGAAAGGTTGCCCTTGTTCTAGGGTGAAGAACAACTTCACTTCTAGACTAACACCCAGTATTTCTTCCATGTCCGAATCCTCTGCCATTTGACAAACAGCAGCCAAGAATTTAGCCATAAGCTGTGCACGTGCGTAGTAGCCTGTGAGTTTCCATCACTGCTTCTAAGGCAGGAGGCAGCTCAGGGAGATGAGTATATATATAACCATACTTTGCTAATTGCATAGGACAAGTAGATTGTTGTTACCTCCCTACAGACAGGTGAATGCTTACACACAGGCATGCATAATGTTCCTGTCAGAATACACATGAACTCAGAGGTCAGGTTTTCCTCATGGAACAGATGCTACAAAATATCTAACAAAATTAGACAAATGTTACAGTGGGAGTAGAATAGAGAATTCATCAAATTGATGAACAAGTTAAAGAACACTGAGCTCAGTATAGAACCCTGGGAACACGAGTAGTGACAGGCCTCCAACTTGACTCTGTACCACTGATCACAAACCTCTAGGTCTGCCACTCAGCCAGTTCTCAGTCCACTTTCCACTCATCCAATCCACACACCCTGAGTTTGCCTGTGAGGATTTCATGACAGTGTCAAAAGCCTTGCTGAAGTCAAGGTGCACAACATCCACTGCTCTCCCTTCATCCATCCAGGTAGTTGTTTCATTTTAGAAGGCAAATCAGGCTTATCAAACATGATTTACCTTTAGTGAGCACATGTTGACTACTCCTGATCACCTTTTCGTCTTCCATGTGGGGCCTCCAGAAAGAGGTATTCCATCATCTTTCCAGGGTTATTGAGGTGAGGACTGGCCAGTAGTTCCCTGGGTCCTCCTCTCACCTTTTTTGAAGACTGCAGTGACATTTGCTTTCCTCCAGTCCTCAGACACCTCTCCTGATCACCATAACCTTTCAAAGATGATCCTGAGCAGCTTTGCTGTGATGTCCACCATCTCTGTCAGCACTCGTGGATGCATCTCATCACGATCCATAAATTTGTAGATATAGAATATTAATTTTGGCACAGATTTCTCTTTGTTTCAGCCTCAGAACCTGTAGCCATGATGACTGTGCACTTTACACTGTCTATGCCCAGCCATGTCAAGGCAAGGCCTACAGAAATGCAGGATAAGTTGCTCACACAATCCTACTCTTTCCACACCCAAGTACAGGACCCAGAACTGGACCTTGTTGAACCTCATAAAACTGGCTTGGCCCATCAATCCAGCCTGTCCAGATCCCTCTGCAGAGTTTTCCTGCTTGCTCTCCAGCAGATTGATACTCCTGACCAACTTGGTGCCACATGCAAACTGACTGAGAATGCACTCAATCCCCTTGTCCAGATCATTGATAAAGATATTAAACAGGACTGGCCCCAATACTGAGCCCTGGGGAACACCACTAGTGACTGATCAGCGTCTGGATTAACTCTATTCACCACTGCTATCTGGGCCTGGCCAGTTTTTTACCCAGTGAACAGTAAACTTGTCCACACCATGGGAAACCAGTTTCTCTAGGAGAATGTTGTGGGAAACAGTGTTAAAGGATTTATTAAGTTCAGGTCTACAACACTTACAGCCTTTTCCTGCCCACTAAGTGGGTCACCCTGTTATAGAAGGAGGTTAGTTTAGTCAAACAGGATCTGCCTTTCATAAAACCATACTGCCTGGGCCTGACCTCCTGGTTGTCCTGTACATGTCACATGATGGCACTCAAGGATGATCTCTTCCATAACCTTTCACAGCACTGAGGTCAGACTGACATTCCTGTAGTTTCTCAGATCCTCCCTTCTACTCTTTCTGTAGGTGGGTGCCACATTTTCAACCTCCAGTCACCTGGGACCTCTCTGTTTACCAGGACTGCTGGTAAATGTTGGAAAGTTGTTCAGTGAGCACTTCCATTCCCTTGGTACCCTTGGGTGGATCCTATCTGCTGCTATAGACTTGTATGTGTGTCTGAGTGGTGTAGCTGATTACTGACTGTTTCCCCTTGGATTATGGGGCCTTCACTCTGCTCCTGTCCCTGTCTTCCAGCTCAGGAGGTTGGGTACACAAAGAGCAACTGGTCTTACTAATAAAGACTTAGGCAAAGAAGTCATTAAATACCTTAGCCTTTTCCTTATCCTTTGTTGCTATGTTTCCCTCATCATCCAGTAAAGGATAGAGATCTTCCTTACCCCTCCTTTTATGCTAATGTATTTATAACAACCTTTTTTATCATATTCTACAGCAGTGGCCAGATTAAGTTTTAGCTGGGCTTTGGCCCTTCTAATTTTCTCCCTGCATAACCTCATGACATCTTTGTAGTCCTCCTGAGTTGCCTGTCCCTTCTTCCAAATGTCACAATCTCTCCTTTTTACTGCAAATAGTAAGGTTTATTGAAGCAACGAGAAAGCAAGTTCAGGATTGCCAGCGATAAAAGCACTAACTACAGAGGGTTAATACGTGTTACAACAGAAAGAGAGTAAGAGAGATCTAAAAGTGCTTTATATATATATATAAAAATGAATATTCCCATGTCTGGTCAAAGTTCACCTAAAAGCATCCCTTCAGGAGAGGAGAAGAAACACAGTCCATCAACTGATCCCAAGCAGGCAGAGGTTTTCCCTCCCTCCAGTTGTTTCTGCCCTGAGACACCCCTTTTATACTATAATTTTTGGCTCATCCTAATGGGACAGAACAGTTGCATGTTATAGGTGGGGTTTGGTGACTTTGGTCATATTTGCATTGCATGTCCCATGTTCTCCTTCATTTACATCCCAAGGTTTGCATAAGTTAATACGGTAATGGGGCTTAATGAAAGTCTCTGTTACTTTCAGTCAGAATTTATAGTCGACAAAAGAGGTAGAATGAACACTTTGGTCCTCCTACATGTACTGAGGCAGCCGTAAAGGCTTCTGACCTTCATCAGAAGGACTTTTCACACATCCATATCTTCTTAATGAACCGGACTTATAACAAGGCTTGTTTTTTGAAGTGAAGGGAGTGTGGCTATTGGGTGGTACAGAGGTGCAGTGTTCTTCTGTGCCTCTCTGAAACAATATCAAACCATGAGACCCCTGCTTCATTCCAGATATCATTCAGTTGTTGGGCCTTGCTCAAGCCAGGTGCAAATAAGCAAGAGATCCAGCTCATGTTTTTCTCAACCAGTCTCATCAATTCTTCACCATCTTAAAACAGTGCTACACAATTCTGACCTTTTACCACAGTACCGTAAAGCTACAAGTGTTGAAGAGTGTTCAGAGAAGTGCAGATGGTTCTTTCCCCTTGTCTCCTTTTCAGAGTGCCAGAAACACAACTTCAAAGACTCTCAGCCCAGAGCAGATAACTTTGCCTACATAGGTATCCAGCTCACATCCATGCAAGAGGCTGTAGGATGTCTGCCAGAACCTGAATTAAAGCCTGTGTAGTCTTTTTTAAAAATAGCAAAGACTGGTGATTCCAGATTTTCTTTGGACAGCAATTCCACTATTTCATTACCTTCCCAGCTAAAGAAGTCTATCTAATTTAATGGCTGAATCTGTTCAACTTCCAGTCATTAGATCTTGTTACTTGTGTCAGCAAGGTTGAAAAGCTCCAGACATCCTTTTCTAGCAAAAATATGTATACACAATCATTGAGTTACCTTCTCTTTGATTATTTTAAGAGTGTCTAGATCAAGTCTTAATTTTTTATTATTATTATTATTATTATTATTACTTCCTCTTCCACTTCTGTCTTATTCCTCTCTTTATTAAAAGCTGGCTGACAGATGAGGAAGGGAAAATGTGAACAAAAATAAGTAAATTAAAAATATTAATCTGCATAATAAGTCTTTCTGTTTTCAAAGTGGTTAGACTATTTATGCACTTTTATTACCTCTGTATTAATATCAGAGATTTTTCTGGTATTAGAATTCCTAAATCAGAATACCTTTTTTTTATTACTACTTTTTATTACTATTGTTTACTGATAAACTCAGAATTGTTCAACTAGAGGGAACTGAGCATTTTTGCCTTACAAAGGAATGTTTATAACCTATTGGCATATCTTGAGAAGTTACTTGTGAATTCTGAAAGTCACAAGTTTGCAGACTCGTGTAGTTTGTAGCTCTGCACAGATAAATTTACAAGGATTTTCAATGGCTGACTAGTCGCAAATTTCATTATAAGGATTCAAGTACAGACATTATCATTTCAGCCTGTCCTCATCTGTGACTAAAGAAAGATCTTGTGCTAGAAGGAGAATCATATTTCCCTTAGCACAAAATCTTGAGGTATGTTAGACGACTACCTTATTTATTGAGTCTATTTACTGCTCTTGATGGATTGTGTACTAACACAGTAAACAGTGTCTTGAGGGAATGAAAAGTATTTCTGCTTTCATTACGGCTCTAACTTTCTTTTTCTGGAAACATTCCCCTTCTACGGTCCTCAAGGTGAAAGCATACACCATTTTGTGCCTTGCCATAGTAAAGTAAATACTTTCTTTTTCTATTCATATTGACCTTGTGATCTATCACCACTGGAATTTATATTCCTGAGAAACTCTGAGAAGTTATAGTTTTCCTCTTCAGGAATACAGATATCTTTCTGAGCTCTACCTGAGTCAGAGCTAGTTTAAAAGGAATAGAGTTTTCTTGGTATCAGATTCCATATCAAGAATGAAAAAGGTGAAATTAATAAAATGTCAGGGATAATTGATATTATATTCCAGAAATGTTATTTAACAGTCAGGCTTCTGATGAATTCACATAAATAGCCTTAAAACCAGGCTGAACATTCCTAATTTAAGCTAGTTACCAGCTTTATATCTTCTTTGGGAGCAGAAGAAACCACCAGGAGAAGACATAAGACATTCCTATTCCCTCCAGCAAGAAGAGGTCTCACATCTGTCATGGAGGGACAGACTTTGAGTCAGATGAGAGAAAAAGTCCTTGGCAGAACAGCTTAGCAGGAAAATGATTGCTCTGAAGAGGTTTTTGTTCCAAGAAGGAAATTAGCTAGCTATGAAGTCAGATAGAGCAGTGCTCCAGCATGTACTCAGCAAGTCTCAGGACCCCAGGGTCATCTGTTCAATCTTCCCCTAGGCACTCTTCCCATCTGTTTTCCCATGCCATTCTATACCCCTTCCTGTCAGCCTTTGTGTGGAAGGAGATGAACACGGATCAGATTTTAACCTCACATTCACTGGGATATAGGTCTTACTGTGTCCTGCACAGGGATTGGAGGAAAATTAACAAGGTGTTAAAAACACGAGGTGGTTTAAGCAAATGTCAGATACTGGGTGAACAGGATTAATAAATTTTCTATGGAGACTGGAGTACAGTGAGCCAGTTTAGCAACCAGAGGCTTTAATGCCTCTAAGGCCTGATAGTCAGTCATTAGTATCTATAATAATGGATCATCAGTGTCAATATGAATTTCCTGTACAGGAGCCTCCAAGACTGCTGCAAGGCATTTCACTCATAGAATAAAGAAAGAAAACAAATAGTGGGAACTCATTGCTTCAGAGGTTTTCTAAACCCTTTGGATTGTGTAAAATAAATATCCAAAAGAAATCATAGATGCAGTTTGATCTGTACTAAAGTTGCAGAGAAGTCCATCAAGGATCCCTCACAGGCATGAGGAAGAATAGTATTACCTTTACATCCAGACTTGTAGAAAACACACTTGTTCCTGTTTCAGAGTCTAACCTTATTTTTTCTGAAGGCTGGAACAAAGGTGGCAGACAAATCCCTATTATTGCCTGTAGGCATTCCTCAAAATATATCAATTATCCTATGCGGTTGCATTTCAGATGAATTATTCTCTGGTTACCAAGGCAACCAAATATGTCTAACAAGAAAGAACCATATTTTTTGTTCATGCCTACCTGGGTTGCCAGAGCAACCTTAGAAAATGGATCACCCAAGTAACGTTTATCCAGTCTCAAGGGAACATGGTTCTTATTGACTGTGGGATGTCCATCTGTGGAGCCAGGAACATAACTTCCCATCCCAGTCTGTGTGCTGGTGTAGCACTGGAAAGATCTAAGGGCTTTGGAGACCATGACACTTCCCAAACAACCTGAGAGGAAGTAGGAGACAAGCACTCATGGGAAAAGCAGACCACCCCTCAAATGTCTGCAGTTAGAAAACAAAGCTTGTAAAGTCTTTACCAAGAAGTCTCTGTATTTAACTGCATTTCAGCCACAATTCCTTCAAGGACTAGAAGATGGTTTATCATGGTTGACACTTGCAAACAATTTATGTTCATTACCAGCTCAACTGCATACATTGCTCACAGGCCATCAGCAGTAATTTTCTTTGGATAAGCAAGACTTCAAAGCTGAGGGGAAAGACCAGTATATAAGGAGACTTAACACCAAAATAATTTTAATGCTGTTTATATCAGCTTGTGTGTAGACAAGCCCTATGTGATAAGAGAAAGAAAATAAGAAAATTAATTTTAAAGCTTCTTGAAATAATCTTTTATTCCTGAAGTCAGGAAAATACTATCATGAAATCAGTGACCTGAATGGTGACCTGCAGGCTATGTATTTATTATAAACATCACTTGCCTATCTCTACAGTAATACTTACTTTGTTGGTTTTCTATGTTTATTCAGTAAGAAATTGAATAAATAATAAAAGCCTTCCTGTGACAGTACACTATAATACAATGTGAAACACCAGCTCTCTAAGCACATTAATGAAGGAATATTATTCAGGATTCCAAGTTACAACACGATTGAATAGTTTTACACAGACATACACACGAAACACACAATATATAATGTCTGGGCATTTTACATCGTAAAGAAGTTTCTGTTTTCCAAAACAGCCACATCTTAGAAACAAGATCAGCAGGGAATAAAGGTAAGAAGTGGGTCGATTTCTGCTTGATATAGGCAGAAAGGTAGTGCTCTAAATCCTCACTTAAGAGGGAGTTTAGAAAGCCATTTGATTATTCCTTCTCACCTCCAGCTTCAGGTATGCTGCTGAGATGTGGCAGGTGCCACAGTGACATCTCAACCATACAGCCACTGAGTATCTCTCAGATAAAGACAGAAGAAGAAACTGTATTAAAATATATATCCTAATTAAACAGGAGTCTATGCTGTATTAATAAAAGTATGTTGTGGAGTATGTAATCCAGACTACAGTTCAGCCCTGCTATAGGATTAGGACAAATACTCTGACAGCCTACTACATAAGTCAAATGTGGGATGGGAGGTGAGGACAGACAAGCAACCTTTTCCTTTTCCTATGCCCGCATGCTTTCAGACCAGATGCAATGTGGAAGGTGATATAATCATGCTGTAAATCAGTGGGCCATCACACCTACCGAATAAACAAGAAAACTCTTACTAATCCAAGAGCAGTAATAGAAAAGTAGGGGCTAGAGGGTAGAAATGGAAGAGTCCAGAAAAAAAGTTAAGATCTGGATTTAAGATGGGCCAATAGTCTAATATGAATTACTAGAGGAATAAAAGGGATGATCAAATTCTCCTTACAGCAAAGTGGTGCTAATTTACATTATATGCAATTATCAGTCAGGAGAGCCTGACTCAATCAGAGTTTACAGAGCCATAGTGCTGTCCACTCTCTTATATGGATCTGAATCATGGGTCATCTACCACCACCACCTGTGACTCCTAGAATGCTTCCATCAACGCTGCCTCTGTACAATCTTAAGAATCCACTAGTCAGATTATGTGACCAATACATCTGTTCTAGAATAAGCAGCAATCACAAGTATTGAGGCCATGTTGCTGGGGACACAGCTGCGTTGGGCAGAGCACGTCTCAAGGATGAAGGACCACCGCCTCCCTAAGATCTTGCTTTATGGTGAACTCGCCACTGGCTGCCACAAGAGAGGAGCCCTGAAGAGAAGATACAAGGACTCCCTGAAACAACATCTCAGCCTTGGCCATATTGATCAACATTGCAACTGGTCTACTCTTGCCTTCAATCAGGAGGTCTGGAGACACACCATCTATAACGCTGCTGCTTCCTTTGAGAACGCACGCAGGATCACTCTTGAGGAGAAAAGACAACACAGAAAGATTCGTGCCTTGCAGAATTTACCACCTAAGGAGTCTTTCTGCTGTGCCTTTTGCAACTGGACGTGTCTATCTCGCATTGGCCTTTTTTGCCACCAACGCGCTTGTAACAAACGTGGGTAGAGCCCTTCCCAAATCTTTGTTTGCAAAGCCCAGCCATGATGACAATTATCAGTCAGGAGAGTCTATCTGACTTGCAACCTGTGAAAAGCATAATAGTAACTTTATACATCTTGCATAAACCTGAAGGTTGAAACACTGTCTCTGTCCAGACCTGGGTAAAGAAACACACTAACGATGCATAAGGAGTAATGAAATGAAGTGTCATGGGAAAGCAACAAGCACATCAGGTACTTCACAAGCTGTTAAGCAGAAAATGTCCCTATCTTTTGCAGTAATTTTTAACTACGTTTTCTTCCCCCCACCCCCAATGGTGAAAAAACCCTCAACCACAACTGACAGTCTTTTGCAGAAACAGAAAGTATTTTGATGTCTTTTACACCCAGAGAAAAACCCCAGAGGAATATATTTGCATAGGGGACTGACCTGCAAGGTTGCTGAGCCAAGTTCACGTCTCAGCAGCTCATTCCCAACAAATGGTCTCTCATATCTCAGGCCAGTGACTTCATGACTCAAGTACAAAGCACTACTAATTAAAACCAATACACTTCCAAAGAACACACTGCATTTAACAAAATAGCACACCGCTTTGAAAATATCCTGATAAGATCCACCTGGTCCTATAACAGACCACAGGAAGATGCTTCAAGAGCATCAGCTGAAGCCAGAATCAGTTATAAAAGTAAATAGCTAGAAGAATGTTGCATTTTGCTGTCGGTGTGAATTTAGCTAGGCACTAGAAGGTTTCTTATAAAGATACCCACCTGCTAGAGGAAAACAATTCTAAATGGTGACTCCTGAATATGTATTTTCCACATCACTAATGTTTACTACCAATTGATTTGTTTGCAACTGTTAAAGCCCCTCCAGTAAAGACAGATTGATTTTTGCTGCAGTCACTTCTAGAAACCTACCATCTGCCATAGGCTGTCACTTTGAGCAGTATTTGTTATTCTTCCGATGGAAAGTGTTAAAGATGCTCTTTGACTTGGAAACACATCTATGGTACAACTGGGAAAGCAAATTACTCTGATCCTTTTGCTGTGGTAGTACCAGCTGTGGCAGTCACATGAATGCCAGATATAAATCACAGCCCTGTTCACAACCAGGAGCTTCTCAAGAGGACACTTAGTCCCTACACTTTCCTCCATTCCAGAATGATCAGTTCATTTCTCTATGGAACTCTATAAAGATACTTGTAAAACCTCCAGTGACAGGCACTGCACAGAATCCATTCCAGTGTCTATACATAACTTGAAAAACAGCTTTAATGTCTGCTACAAGACCCCCTTGCTGTGTTTTAGCCATACTGCTGCAGCAGGCAGGGACACATGTTGGTCCTTCCCCTCTGCACTAGTACCACATTGAATCTACCTGACTCATTTCTCTAGATTAGGCAGGTTCAGCTCTTCCAAGCTTTCCACACAAATCATGGTTACTAAACCTCAGAAGGTTTTTGCTGTTCTTCCCTTTTCGCTGTTGACCATCCCCAACAAGTGTCAGTTGTCCAGCACACACAGGGAGAGACCCTCCTTGCAAGATTTTTTTGTATCATCTACTGTTCATGTATGCTTGCTCCTTATCTACATTTGTTGGTATCATCTGCTGTTCATGCATGCTTGCTTCTTATCTACCATCTAGAATTTTCAGGGTTTAGAAATGAGTTGACTGAGCTTGGAGGCCACAGGGAGATCTAATCATGCCTCTTCTGGGAGAGATGGTATAGTCCACAGTTAAGTAAGAATCACTTCAATTAACAAGATTCTCATTTACTGTATTATGCATAAGAGTTTTGATCTACATCAGGTCTCTTTCCTAGGAGTTGTACGTTATGGTAGCAGGAAGTACCACTTTTTCATTTGCATTTAGGCAACAAAAAAGAAAATTCAACAATAATCAAAAGTATATACTATATACTATACTACTCAGAAATCTTAAGACATTAAGCCCATACACATAGATTTATGTCTACATGTGCAAGGAATTGTTTTTAAGATAATAATGAGGCTACTTAGGAGGACACAACGCTTCTTTTTAGATTTCTCTCTTACCAAGAGATCAGCATTTCTGTAACCATAAATTGCACAGAAACCAGCACATCTTAAGACAGAACAGTTACTTCCCCACACATAAAGATTAAACTATATGTAAAGCTGCTGGGAAAGATTTAATGCGGTTGTTTATTTTGTGAGGATGAGGAGGCAGCCACAGCACAGACAGAACAGTGCAAACGAAAGGGGACCAGTTGCATTTGCTTCCTAAAGCACGCACTAGACCAGTGAGCACAGCATGTTTCATTAGAAACAATGAAATCTCCTTTTCAGCTAGCTGGCATTTTGGCAAGGCTGCTGATAGATCAGAAACTCAGAGCACAATTTGTTTGCCATGCTGTAGCCTACTTTTGTTTAATCAGACAGCCACTGTTGAATGTGACCCTGCTGTCAACAACAAACCTCCAGACCGACATTCGCACGTCAGAGCAAGTGTGTTGTGTGCGTGTGTATATGTGTGTACGTGAGCTCTTGCTCATTCTGTGATTAAAAATGTAAGCACCTACTATTTTCAGTCTGAAAGGCAGCCAAAACCTTTTTGTTCAAGTTGGCACAAGAAAGTCTTCTCATGCCCATTCCATCATGTTAGCGGCATTCCATAAAATGGCAAAGGAGGGTGGATAATTTTGAAACTTTTTGTGACTGGAATTTGAGGGTTTGACTCTCAGCGTTGAAATAAAGGCAAAACTGTTCTTTGTGAAGGATGCATTTGTGATGTAAACTTAGCACTGAAAAGTCTCAAAGCTTTTAATTAAGGGCCTGACTCACCTTCTCCTAAATAAACTGAATCAGACCCTACCAGACCTGCCTCTCAGTAAGATCCTTTCACCACTGCTCTCATAGGAGTAAAATTGAGTCTACCACTGGGCATTTGGACATTCAGTTTCCATCTCTCAAAAATCTCAGTAGCAGGCTGAAAATTAATACTTCCAAACGTAAAAAAGGTGGTGTGAAAACACTGACTCAGTGATCAATTAAAATATTTCTTTGTTCCCTTAATCTTTCAAATGATAGATAAGTCTGTATTTTGTGGACTTCCCTATTAACTGAGGACCTTCCACTTGGAGACTCTCATACAACAGTAAAGCAGGAGCTGCAGGCAGGAGAGGAGGCACTGACTTACAGAGGACAAAATAGAAGCTGAGGAAGCCCATAAGATGATATAGCAATATTTCTAGTTTCTTGGAGGAAAAAAAAAGCTCTCTGTTGTTTTTTTATAAAGACAACACTTTTCCACAGAAAAGAGATTTTTTTTTTTTATTTTAACCAGATCTTTGGGAAACCATTCTTTCTTTCCATTTAAAAGAACATTTGACCAACTTTATTCAGTTATTACATATCTCAAGAAATTTCAGCTGAAGAAAAGACGATCCATGTATCCAACATTTTCTCTATATAGACTACATAATAATGCCTCCACTCGCTCCCACCTCCCCTTTTTCCCTTAGAAAGACCATCAGGATTGTCTGAATGCAGAATGTAATACTAAAACTGCTTCAGAAAATGCTGACATGTCTTACTAAATATAAAGTTCAAGAAAAAATATTCATACATTCAAATATGCTCTGTGCAAAATACTCATAATATCAGCCTAAATATCACAGTAATAAAATAGCATCATCACAGCAGAAATACATTATGCATAACTAGAAATTGAAAAGACTGTTGAAGACAGTTTATCCCTTGATGTTACTCTGTTTCTTCTATTCTACTAACACATTAGAAAATGCATTAAAGTAATCTAAAGTATCAAAAGAAACCTTAAGTAATACCACGTTTTAGAGAGTATGGCTTTGTTGCCAGAAGTTTCTTAGATCATAGTTCATACGTTTTGCAGGTGTCTGTGCCTCTCTTGCAGGAATTCTTACCCTTTGAATTTCAGTTTCTGCATGTTCAACCATTTCCCAAAGCTGTTAAGAAAATAAGCGCAGAGATTTGGGGTTAGCTCTGTGTGTGTGTGTGTCTGGGGTTAGCTCTCTGTGTGTGTGTGTGTGTGTGTGTGTGTGTGTGTGCATGTATTTAACAGGGGTGGGGGATTGGGAGAAAAAAAATAAAAATTTTTGAGAGGAAGGTAGCAATAAATGTTTCTAAACATTGCTGTTTCCTCTTAATTACAGTACATAATATGACTGCAATGATAATGCCCTGAGATGTGAAGACACGCAATCTTACTAATTACACAGGCCTGTAACAGGTTGCAGAAACCTCTGCAGGAAGTGATTTTGGTTATTTCATAGGTCCAAGTAAGCCCAGCACCCCAAGGATGTTGCCCAGTGCAGCCGAATGTCTCAAACTTATGATTTAAAATATTAAATGAAGCAAAAGGATCCAGAACAAAAGCTATGAGTTTCCAACCACTTACCACCAGCTCCCAGCAAATCTACTGGATTTTTTTTCACACACTCAAGGTATAATCCTTTATAATTTAGTCATGTTCTGTCTGGAGTAACAGATACTATTTTCTGCCTCTACAAATTGCCCTTGAACTTCAGCTGAGTAGCACATTCCACTTCCCCTCCTGATTAGAACTGTTTAGAATTGCCATGTCCTGTTAAGCAGCTGGCCCGTTTCCCTTCACAGCAAGCAAATTGTTCTCCTTCCAATACCTGTTATATTTAGAAACAAGAGTTTTTGGATCAGAAAGAGAAATATTGCATATCACAAGGCATCACCCTTTGCTTTCAAGGTTTATTTTTTTTAACCTTTGTAGCAAATCTGATTAATTTACCTTTCCACTATCTCCACCTCTCGTTTTCACACTAGGCCTGTCTTAAAAACACCTCTAACCTCATGTAAGGAGGAAAACTAGAGAATAGGCAAAGGTAGGTTTTCGACTTAAAGTCAGGGGTATTAAAGTCAGGGGTGTTTGGATGTTACTGTTAAAACTCAGCATATGATTCCAAACAGTTTTTACCTAAGACTAAATCAGAGAAAGGCATTTTAAATCTGAAAGTTACAAAAGGCCCCAGTACTTAACTTTTATAGCAGATAAGACTTTTAACACAGGATTTGCAGAGAGCTTGAGGTCTGTGGTCCACTCCTAAGGAATTTGTGTGACAGTAAGACATAAAGCCTTATTTTAATTTGAAATGTGCACTGCTACTTGAGAGCAGTGAGGCATCCACAAGCTAGAAGAGACCACCCAATGGGACTGTGACTGCAGCTCACCCATGGGGCTATCACTGCCATGTGGCAAGTTAAGATCTACAAAAGTGGTTTTGCACCAGTACCAACACATGCCTAAACATTCCACTTCAATGGTATGCTCTCAGACAGTTTTTTCTCCTCTCCATCCATCAACTCTGGAGCAAAAGCATCCTTGAAAGGAGGGAAATAAAAGGCAAAGCATTAACAGAAGAAAAATTAAGTACACTTGCTCCCAGCTATTTCCATTGATTGGAAGCAAGGAATTGCTAATAAGAGGTGCAGCTTAAAGCAGGCGTTCTGATATGCATTTTGCATCCTGTGTTACACATTTGAGTCCAGGAATGGAACCAGAGCTGGGCAATCTTAGCACTCTGTGGAGCATGTATTAAAAGGATCCCAAAAGTAATTAGATAAATTGAATGAAATCTGACTTGACAACTAGGGGTCATCCTATTCTATGAAGGCTCAAGATGGAGACCAAGGGGGCAAACAACAAGTGATTGAAGGGCACAGCTAATTAAAGTGCCTGCTATATTAATATTTATGTTAAAGTTTCCTGTAGCTCTGGCCTTGACCTGGCAGTTGGGTATACCACGTATGTCCTTCATTTTAATAATTTTCAACATTATTTCTCATACAGTTATGCAGGTACTTTAGAACTGTTGTTATACCTGCTTCTTCCATGCTTAAGCTAAAATGGCTGACAAGGGGAAAAATGCTGAAAAAAAAGTTAGGTAACAATAAGTTTGAAAACAAGACCCTCAGCAGAAAAAAATACAGGTAGGAAACACCACCATTTATGAGTGCTTTCTATTCAAAGCTGTCAGAAATGCTCATCCATCTTTATGGTATCTTAGCCTGTGATTCCTACACATCAGTACTTTGGAGACCAGTCCAGCTGAAAGGAAGTGGAGCTGGAGATGCTTTGCATTTATGTACAGAGAATTACTTTATCAGTCCATCAAGTGTGTGTGTGAAAGAGGGACAGTGGGGAGAAGCTGCTATGTATCAAGCCACAAAACCCAAAAGCACACAAAAACCTCCTCTTCTTTCTTGCTGAAGTAACAAAAAAAATAAAATAAAATGGAGGGTTGAATTCAATCTTTCTTTCAGTTAAAAAATGGAGAATACTAGATGCATTTGAAGTAGTGCAACAGAAACTGATAGCTACACTCAAACAGGAAGGAAAAAGAAGAGGGCAGTGAAGAAGATACAAGGCTACTTCTCCCTCCACTAATCACCCCACATTCCCCCACTCTTGAATTGACATGGATGGACATGACCCCTCCCCTGACCATGGCCCTGTTCTCTTGCTCCTCTGAACTCTCCTCCCCTGCAGATGCCTGACTTTGCCCACCAGTCCCAGCACCCACTCAGACACACGCAGAGGAAACTTGTCACCCTCTAGTCAAACACATAGACATATATACAAGTGTCCACATATTCAAGTGGATCAGAGCACAAGTAGAGGGCCAGGGCTGCCCCTTGCTTGAAGCCACTGCAATAACGCTGCAAACCATGATACCTGAGAGCTCTTTGCACCAGAAAGCAGTGCCTGCCTTGAGGGAGAGTGGAGAACAGAAATCCTGACAGCTGTGAAATATGAAAGTTGGAACAAGAGACAGTGAATGAAATTTGTGGAACTTCCGAAGATACCAGCTTTACCACCTTCGCCACCTTCAAATGAATATTAGAGATGTGTGGATCCAGTGCTGAAGTTCATGTTTTATGGTATTGTGTGTTATACCCTTCTATATACCCCTTTATTCCATGTTTATAAAAATCCCCTCATGCTGTGCCCTTGTTTCTCCCCCCTTTGTTATGTTTGGATCCCTGTTGCTGCAGTGCAGTCTTTCCTTATTTGGTCATCTCCTAATATGGTTAGCCACTCCCAGTTAAGGTTTAAACCTTCTCCTTTTTCCCTTATATGTCCCTGCTTAGCATGCCTCTCCCTGGTTCCGCCTTACCTTCTGGAGAGTTCTGTCAGACCCTTATAAAAACCCGTGAACCCTTGTAATAAAGGACCACTCTATTCCACTCTATCTCCATGGTCGGACCCTTTGTTCCCCTGGGCTGCGACAGGAGAGCCCCACCATGGTCCTTCACTCCCAAAGGAAAAAAAAGAGGTTAGGTGCCTGGGCCGGGAACAGAGCCCAAGACTTCCCTTTCTGCCCAAAGGCTGAAACCACTGAATGGCTGCAAGTGAAAACTCATTTCTCTCATCTGACATCTTCCCCTTCCAGAAAAATTTAATTAAATTGAAATTACAATCTGGCAACTTCATCCTCAATCTATAATGACCAAGACATTATCTTTCAGAGAATAAATTTACACACACACACACACACACAAAGAAAATAAATCAGCTAATTTAAGTCACTTCAATCTTTTGTTTGCAAAGTGGGAAAGACTAGAGAATCTCATAAAGTGCTGCTTGTTCTACAACCTAACTGCTGTTAGCAAGACTGCAGATATCTCTGGCTGGATGATTAAGCTTCAAAATATTCACAGCTAGCAGGAACATTGACTTTAACAATTTGCCTGTGTTAAGACAGACTTAGGAATTGTGTCCTGGTCCTCTTTGCCTTGATTTGTTTCTAATGTTGAGGTTTTGCAGCACAAAAAGCTAATCAAGGGGGGTAATGACATTTTCAAGCTTCAGATGAGAAGCTCGGAACAATTCAGATTCCATTTAAAATTATGTATATAGAGGGATAAATAAAGTTTTTCCAATCTAGATGATTTCAGTGCCAAATTTCAATAACTCTTTTAATTATATTATTGTACTTCTATTTTAGATGTACAGTTTGTAGAAGTAGGTACAACCACTGGCTTTCTGGCACCTTGTTTTTGTGTCTGAGGGAGTTCTAAAGCTTGGGTAGCCATGCCACCACACATCATTGTTTGTACCTGCTGCAATTCAGTTGTTACAGCAGCAGTTGTAGCAATTTAGCAAGTAGAACACCCATTTTACTCTCTGTTTTATTACCAAGATGGATAAATTTGTACAAGTAGTGCTCAGGGAACAAGCATATAACGGTACCTCTGAATTAAAAACCAAAGTATCTAGCTGAACTCATTAGCATTAACAGGACTGGCTGAACAGATTTGTTTCCCCCGTCCGTTGTATTGCTCCCTGCAAAACAGCCATTTGTTCTGACTCTATCAGCAACTTACTGGCAGAAAACAAGCAGATAAAATGGCAAGGCTGACTGGATGAACAGCTCATGGCCAACAGCACTAACACCCCTACAGAACACACAAGAATACAGTAAGATTTGTCTACTATATACCTTCCAACAGTTAGCCCAGCAGATCTGATGCTTCACAAACCACAGTGCTTCCTAGGCTTTGTAACCAGAACACAGGAAAATGACTTTTCAGTCTGAAAGCCAAAATGGCCCTTTGGTATCCCTAACTCCCATGCTCAGGTGCCACTCATCTACTGCATATCTCAGTTTTAAACTCACTTTTTTTTCCTGAAGATCTACCTCAGGAATTCATGACAGTTTTGAGCCCCTCAAGCATATTTCTTCCACAATCAGACATAGCAGTTGTGTCCACCCCTTGCTTGGGGTGCTGTTCTCATTCTGCACAGCACAGTCCTTCTATGGACACACACAGGACAACAGCGGGTAGTGCCATAGCATAAGGATAGTTTCACTTACAAATATACACTGTATCTATAAGTAGCACTTACAATGCAAACTTCATAAATCTTTCCCAGATCTCCTCAGGTGACAACTTATCATAAACAGCATTCCAGCAAAAAAGTAGATGCAGCACATTAGAGATGGCTAGAAATCTACAGCCAAGGAAGGAACCCAAACAAGGCTAGTTAAGCATATATTATGGAAGAATTCAGGTGAGTTCAGAAACAGGTGAGAAGGATCTGAGAGCTGCACATAACTGAATATTGAATAATATTCTGTGTAAATACTAACTCATCTTCATGTGCCTCCCGGTTGCAATGCAGGCCAAAGTTCTGGCTTTCCAGAACCACTTGGGGTGTATTTGCTCAAGTTAGAATTCAAAACTGTTGCGCACAACACACAGGGAAGTTTCTGCTTCTCAGTACACTTTTAAACCCTGTGCTTCTCATTAAACACCATACAACATAGTGAGGAGTATTTGGAATACTATGGGTAACTTTTAAACAGAATTTTTTTTCAAAAGGCATTCCTCATATTGATTCTTTTGTTAGTACTATGTCCTCACATAAATTTTTAATATTTTCTGTGCTAAACCCAAGAAACACTACTGCCACAATCTCATTAATGAAAGATATGTCTTTTTGATCATGATCTAATATGTAAACTGTGTCATTCTGTTTTTTGGAGCCTGAGGAAAATGGCACCTCAGCCATTTCAACCAATTTGCAAACTTTTCCAGCAAAAGCCCTTCAATTTGAAAATCCTTGGGACAACTGGCAGTTCCCAGTGACTACAGAGACAGACCTGAAGCCTGTACCTGCACACAATGGTGCCAGTACCTGGATTCAGCAAGCATATCACAGTTCTGCGTGAACTAGTAGCTTTTGAAAACCCCATCCCAAGCATGGCTCCAGCCCATTCACAGTCCTGTTCAGAGCTTTGAAACATCTTCCTTTATTCACAGATAAATAAATAATCACAGCAGGCTCCAGAATGGATCTGCACATCTCACAGGCAATAAGATGACACCTCAGTTTGACTTAGCTCCTCCCTCCACACGTGTGGGGAGGCACTCATACAGCTACATTCTAACCATCTCTTCACTCCTGCTCTCCAGCTCTTTGGACCAATTAAACCATATGTTGCAATATTAAAAGCAGGGCGTTATGCATGTAAAATCAAGTATAGTAGTTTGATTTTAGATAAGAACTAATGTGTTATGACAAAGATTACCCTCAAGGGAGATCCCTATGCACAAAGTACTTCTCTTCTAGGAAAAAAAAGCAGAACTGCAAAAAAACCCCAGCCACTCTCTTTGCTCTAACAGATTAGAAATACTTTCCTAAAAAAGAAATCTTTCCCCCAATCTCTAATTTAATTTCCTTCTCATATATTAATAATCTAGACCTAACTGACTGATAAGCTTCAGATGCTTGTCTTCTAGCTCCTCCTAAGCGGCTGATTTTGCCCTGAGCTCCTGCAGACAAGCACACATAGAGTACATATGTTGGATTCCTTCGGGAGCACAGCACACTTTCAAGACTCTACAGAATATGCAAAATACATGCTGCCACAGATATCAGCATCAAGCCACTGGCCTACCACCACCACTTAAGAACAATATCTCCCCTCTTGAAAAACCCAAGGAGAAATGCAGGGGATCTTAAAGCAAGCAGTTAATTCCTTGATTGAAAACAACTCTTTACAACTGCTGAGCAAAAAATGAGACAGGGCTCTAACTTTTCCCACTTAGAAGTTTCCTTTTCTTGTTTTTATTTGTTTTAGGTATTCTAAAATGGCAAGGTGAAAAATTAAGGGCAAATACTGATGCTTTTATTTGTGATATAAATCATTTAAGCATCTAGAGATATCTAAGCCCTCACCACATGCTTCACACCTGGTGAGTATTAATAATGCTTTCCACAGACTGCTTTTTAGAAGACTATTTCTTGGTTATATAAAGAAGAGTAAAGATTTAAATCTGTTGTGGAAGGGAACAAATAAGATTTTTCAACCTTTAAAGAATGCAATCATCTGTTCAAGTACTTGAAGCTAAATAGTCCTGGCTATCAAACAACCCAATTAAAAACTACCTGGAAGAAAGTCAATAGGTTGTATACCAAGGAAAAAACCCACATCACTAAGGAAAGCACATTTTGTGGAAATTGGGAACAGAACGTACATGGGTCAATTATTTTAAGTTATTAAGTGCTAGGGTTTAGAAACTGCCCTTAGGAGAATCTGGCACAGCATTGTAGATTCATAGACCTGCATATCACAGGGTGAAGGTGGGGCTGGAACAGAGGCAAAAGTATCTGCCTCTAAACACAAAACAGTCAGACTCATTTGACAGACAACCATATTTGAATGTCCAATTTATTTGATGTTTCCTAGTTTTTCACACAAATGAAAAATTGTATTTCTACATTTTCTGCCCTTGTCATCTTTTCTGGTCCATTGCAAAGGCCAGTTGTTTCAAAGACAACAGGGACGATAACACTGCGATGTGACTGGAGCTAGAAACTTCCTGATGGATGGTTCTGCATCTCTGCTGGTCATCTAATTGAAGGAGAGAAAAGAAAACCCAGTTCTTTCAATGTGTTAGGTTTTGAAACTTAGAAGGACTTGGTTATGAGTATTTATCAAGAGTTCTGCTTCCTCAGTGAGATGTTTCTTGCTGCTAAAATACTATAAATAAATAAATACACCTGAGTTTTGACTGGCTGAAAGCAAACAGTAAACAACTAGCCCATGCAAGAACCACCTGCAGTCTTCAGTGAGAAAATGTTGTAAATTGAAGATTATGTGAGAATTTGGCCTTATTTCTCTCTCCTACTAAACACAAAATATAACATGTCAAATCCTTACCAAATTACTAATTAGTTTACTTAGGTATTAATCATTTATCAAAAAATTTTTCCTCTTTAGACATTCATTTCTTGAAAACTGCCTATTTAATTCACTGGCAAAACTAATAAGGTATTGGATTATATCATCAGCGCGATATGTAGTACAATTCATAAAATCTCTTGGAACAAATCAAATACTCTTTTTACTGCCCATCTGATTCAGGTTCATCTCAAGGGTTCTTGTTTCCATTCATGTTTTCATTTTGAATTTAACATAACAGCACTGAGCTCGCTATTACATAAATTACCAGAACATTTAGGATCTCCAGTGGTATCCCAAATTATGCAGTGAAGCAGTGGGTAAAATTTTTAACAACTGAACATTGAACATTCGTGAAGTAGCTACAAGAGCAATCCCCTGGAAGGAGGGATTTGAATGGAAGGAGGGATTTGAACTTCCACCTTCACACGGCTGTGGCCTCCCAGCTGAAACCATGTTCAGGTTTTGGGGTCAGACTGATCAAAGGGAACTCCTCTTCTCTACACACAGAACTTGCGCTCTGCATGGCTGACGTTCCTTTAGTAGCATCTTGCAGTGATTTACAGCCACGCTGCAGGAGGAAAGAGTCAGTCAAACCTGTGCTGCAGCTCAGCAAAATTGCTTGAAGCTGAATAGACTGGCACATTCATGCCAAAAAGAGAAAAAATCTCTTTGCATGCAAAACCACAATGTTTAGACAGAAACACAAATGTAAACATGCTCTGAAGATCAACTCCCAATGAGAGTGAAATGTTCACTGGGAAAATAAGTGTTATTTCCTTGTAAGTAGGCACATTTTCACTTTTCTGTGCCATATAGGGAACAGCTCTCAATATTACTTTTTAAATAGGTAGCTTACAATGAATAGCTGGCTGTTGTTCAGAAAACTAAAAGTCTTTTTGGAAGTTCACTGAAAACACCAGAAAAACTTGCTTCAAAGTCTGACAAAGAGCAATCTCTTAGATAAAGATTTTATGTTTTTCCCCTCTCTAAATTTCCCTTACAGCTTCTAGTCTGGGTCCAGACCCCCTGACCCCTGCCTTCAGTGCCATCCCCTCACAGTCAGCCCCAATGCCCTGCGTGCAGCAGTCCAGCAATTTCTTCCCATGTGTCCCTGGTACGAGCAGAGGAGCATCATGTCTGTTGCTGGTAAGCAGATGAGAAGAGGAATGAGGCCCAAGTACCAACTGGGTAAGAAAAGGCAATTCCTGGCTCCGGGACAGGAATCTGGGAGGGAAAACAACCACTCCTACAGTATTGCCAGTTGGCCCCCACCCTGTTGTGCTCTTCTGCAGCAGCAGGCTTTTTCCCCCAAAAGCTGAATCCCTAGTACAGGACACACACAACTTCTAACAGAGTTTCACAAACAGCTCTGCTCCCTACAGACAGGTCACGTGCACCCTGGCTGATAACTGGAACCATTAACCTTGCCTCAAAGGAGGAATACTGTGGCTAAGCACTCCTCTTGGGGCATAGCTATCCTGCTCTGACCTTAGGGCTAGAGCTGGTCTAGTTCTGTGCTGTAGCTGCAGAAACTTGGTAAAGAGATGAAGAAGAATAAAAAAAGGACGCAATAAGCTGCCCTGTACTCATTTACCATCCTTAGCAGAAAAAAGTGTTCAACTAACCTGAAAAATTACTGAAATTTTTTTTAGACATATGAATGAAACATTTTCAAAAATGTTTAAAAATTCCAATTTTTAGTCCAGGGAAAAATTCAGAAATGCTGAGACTTCCTTTCATATTTTTTCAAAACAGAATTTAAAAGTAAATATTGGTTTGGAAATGAAAAGTCTCATTCAAAATATTACCCTAGGGAAGCCCTCCTGTTGGTTGCACTGAAGGAGTACCAGTTGAAATTTCTTCTTGGTGCACTAAAGCAACATTCTACCTGCTTCCATCACCTACAGGAGCTCAAGAAGCCAGAGCTAGATGCTCCACAGAGGTGCACAGCAACAGACTTGAGGCAAAGGTCACAAACCTGCAACAAGAGAAATGCCAGTGGGGTACAAGGCTGGAAAAAACATCAGTGGGGTACTAACACATTGCAAAAGGCTGCCTGGAGAGGCTACGGGATCTCCCTCTGTGTAGATGTTAATGCTTGATCAGTGCAGGTTGAGCAATCTGAGCTACCCATGATGTTAGCCCTGCTTTGGGCAGTGTGTCAGACTTAAATGACCTCTGCATGTTCCCTCCAGCTTACTTGGTGGCTAAAATATGGCCCATTACAACAATTTCAATGCTGTCAGCTGTATTTTATTCCTCAAATCATTCCAGTCAGCTTTTGCTTTATATTAACTAAAACACCTTATCACTTCTGTACAGCAAGTGTCTCCTGGTGGCTGAAAAGAAGAAGGCTGATGTTTTCTCAAAATGGATTATGTAAACTATAAAACTGAAGTTACGTGAACAATTGCCACTACCTTCATAGAATTGCAAAGGGAAGTTTTCTGAAAACATTTAAATCAATTTTCAACTTCCTAGGAAATTTCTGAACTACTGGTTTTATATAACACAAACATAAATTCTGAAATGTCAGTGTTTTCCAAATTTAGACACCTCTAATTTTAATTTCCATCATGTAACTAAAAACTATGACAAAGCATGTAAAGGACTGATAAGGTGCAATATACACATAAGAATTCAACAGGTTCAGAAAATACCTTTCAAATTATTCGAAAGCTTTCATTATGTCTACTGGCATATAGTCATATATTGTTGTATGGCAGTCCAGATGAATAAAAAGGGTTGGCACTTAATACCCATCTATTTCTTCCTGGTTTAGGTGCCTTGCCAATATACTCTTCCTCATTCCTAGAAAATACGTAGTTGGTATTCACTATTTGCCATGCTCAGACTGACCCACTGCCTATCTTTGGCTTGCAGATGTTACTCCTTAGATGGATGGCCTTACATGGCTGAATGAGCTCCATCTGCCTCATCTTGCCACTGGCTGCTGCATGAGAGGAGCCCTGAAGAGAAGATACAAGGACTCCCTGAAACAACATCTCAGCCTTGGCCATATTGATCAACATAACTGGTCTACTCTGGCCTCCAGTCAGGAGGTCTGGAGACACACCATCTATAACGCTGCGGATGCCTTTGAGATCGCACGCAGGATCACTCTTGAGGAGAAAAGACACGAAGAAAGAATTGTGTCCTGCAGAATTTACCACCTAAGGAGTCTTTCTGCTGTGCCTTTTGCAACCGGACACGCCTGTCTCGCATTGGCCTTTTTTGCCACCAGCGTGCTTGTAACAAACGTGGGTAGAGACCTTTCCCAAATCTTCGTTCACAAAGCCTGGCCATGAGATGTTACTCCAGAGATAGGCAGGTGCTCAGCTGGGGCGAGTCAGCTTCATAGCCCTTAATTCCATCAGGTGTACAAACTGGCAGTCCCCCTATGTCTCATTTAAGTTGTGCCACTGCCACAAAGTTAAACAGCCCTTTCCATCACCAGGACCTTGCCCTCCTGTTTATATCTCATCACTGAGGCTTGGTTTTGGTCCCTAGTCCCATAAAAATGTTTTATAATTCTCTCCTTAAACCAATATTTCATGCAGTGGGCAGCCCTAAAACTCTTTCTGGCACACACAAAAGGTTGAGAGTTTTTGCTCTAGTCTTCCTCATCTACTGGTTCTACCAAGTTATCTACATTGGGCAATATTAACGCAAAAAGTTACCACAGGAAAACACATTATTTTGGACCTCTCACACTTGTAAAGATGTTTGAGTATAGGAAAGGATGTCTCCAGAGATTTTATTCCCTTCTAGTAGACCCTCACATCCATGCTCACACTGTACTGCATCCTGAATCATCATTTCACCCATCAGATTTCTGAGCAGCAAAGGACAAAATTTCTAGGCTTCTGAAGTAACCAAGAACCCACACTGTGATCTCAACATGACATACATTTGTCAGGGACTTGATCTTGTAGCATTATTTTACCAGAAAAATAATTTTAAAAGCAGTCCTTACTACATGATTTCCAGCGTTGAAACGGAAAAGACATCCTCCGTGAAGCTGCCACCTGTATCTTTAGGACGGGATAGGAGTGTCAGCTTGGTCTTTGCTTGAGTGTTTTCAGGGAGTACTCAGCCTCTAGAAGAGGCTATGAGCTCTAGAGACTGTTTGTAAAAGTTACCACAGTTGAATACGGATAGATATAAAACCTTTCGGGAGAGGAGGAATACCAAACACAGTAGGTAATTTTTAAGTGTGTCCTGAAATTGCCTATTTTTAATCAAAGCCATGTTCTCGCATCTTAATACAAGGGCAGCATCTGTTATACAATTGTTTCAGAAATATCTGGACTTTCATCTCCAGAATCAAAGGTAACGAGTTTTTCCACTAAAAATCTATTAATTATATTAAGACTCATTAAAGACTGGGGGGCAAAGAAAGGCTTTACACTCAGAATTTCCAAGAGAATTTTTCTCTAGACCTTTATGGAGAAATGGTGCTTGAATCAACCTGCAAATTCCCAGTAGAACAGGTTTCACTGCAAAATGCTGAATCACTGCAGCAACAACAACAAAAGCAATGCTGAAACCCTGACAACCAAAAAGGCTGCAGCCCACCACCTGCCAGGCTGCTCCAGTGCCCAGCCTATAGACACCTTCCACCTCCATTTTACACTTTTGCTTCAGCTGGCTCTGGCCACACCAGAGAGTTAGGAAGCCCCGAGAGCCTCAGGTAAGTCCAACTCTCACATCTCCTCCTAATTGCTCTTTGTGTCTGCACATTTGGCTACCTAGGATTAAAAGGCAATGCAAAAGGCCTCTGAAAATGTATTAAAAGTAGCTTTCCTTTCTCCTGTTCTGAGTATTGATGTACTTGATGAGCAGGTAACAGTCATGAGAGGCTGCTATTTGCCAACATCACACTTTGAAGGGGAGCTAAAATATGACTAAAATATGACCCTCCCAGGGGAGGGCAAATCGGCATCTGACTGCACAAACTCCACCTTACCACTTGATTTCACTGTCCAGCAATTAGGGAACAGATATCTCTTCAATGTACCACTAAAAGCAGACACACTTATTCCATAATGCCTACATCAGTACCACACTAGATACTGTGGAGTTATCACAGAGGGTCGACAGTACTTTTCGTTCAAGGAAATCAGAAACAGGAAGAAGCATATCATGCTGACATCTAGAAGCAGAGGGTCATAATTCTGATTTACGGTGAATATCTCCAGCTAATCTGTGTTAGAAGATGATCTGTGTGAGAAGAGAAGCGTGCTTTTCCTTACTTGGCTGTGATAGCACAGGAAACGTGTTCAGAAGAATACCCTGGGCTGTATCATATCTCTTGGGGGCAGAAAACTAATTCATGTCTTTTTAAGTCAAATTCTGCATGGATTTAGATCAAGAAGCCCCACTGAATCCAGCAGACCACAACACTCCCTGATGTAAGACCATGGATTTTCCACTGATTGCATCAGTAGGTGCAAATTTTGCCTATACCTCCATACTTTCTGAAGCTCCTGTAGCAATGACCTCCCAAGCCAGTTCCACAGAGCGCAATGGGGGGAAAATTACTAAGCATCCTTTAAAATAGACTGCAATTCTTGATATTGCAAAGATCTCTCATATTTTTGTTTGAAATCTAATCTTAGAGGTAATCAGATCTGCTACAGCATGGTTGCTTCATTTCCCTTTCCTTGACCCTTTAGGGCTTTCTTTGGGCCACTGAGAGGCACTTTCAAGGAGCTGCTTTGCAAGCACATGCTTTGCTGCAGCTCAGCCAATAACCTCTTGGAAAATAAAGAAGGAGAGGGGAAGAGCTGTGAAAGATAAAGCTATACTTAACTGATTGAAACTACTGTTTGCAGCTGCATTTGCAAAGCTAAATATCATTACAGTATTGAGGGTAGATGCAAAATATAATGTGAAATGCACCCCTTTTTATAGCTGGTTCAAAACTCCCACTAATATTGAGATTTAAATATTAAGAGCGGAAGGAAATTTATTATACTGACTCGTAAGTACAGGAGCTGGCAAAATGCCATAATACATTTTAAAAAGAGAAGTCAGTAACTGTTAAAAAAGCAGGAAATCAATGTAGTACCTCAGAAAGCAAGGAGGTGACTGTTTGTAAGAGAACACCAAGTTAGCACACTCATCCTGAAAAATTTCCCCTGCCCTTCATTCCAGGGCAAACATGCCATCTTCTCACAAAAAAACCATAAAGAAAAAGCATAGCAAAGCTAAGTGAGAATGCACATTACTTCTAGTCCGTGAGAACAAATGTTAAAAGGTGAGGATTGTGCCAAAAATCCCTCTCTCTGCCATGTAAAGACTTACTGAACAAAGACTGTTTGTCTCCACTAAACTATTTTTTCATATACCTCGTACTTGGCATGTCAAAAGTTGTAGGGAAAAAGTAAGAAACAAAGAAAAATCACATTCAAAGTTTCAATTTCTTTCTACTTCCTTTTCATCTTTAGGATGTTGAAAACTCAGGTACTATCTTTGCATACACCACTATTCATCTTTAATTTAATAAATGATCTCTTCAATGTATTAATGGTTACCAGTGCATATAAATTAGCATTTATAAAAATCAATTACATTGTCTCCTAAGACAGAGGAGAAACCAAGACCTTCATCACTGGATCATTTGTATTTATCTGTTAATTATAAACCTTAATTGCCTCTTCTTATCAGATTAATTTGCATAAAATGTATAAGTTTAATGTTTAACAGGTTTTAATATTAGAATACAATTATTCTTTAAACATTCTTTCTTGAAATATTCATTATTAATTATAGCATTAAAATTAGAAGTTCTGATAATTGACCTTGGCTTCTCCTTGGCTCATCATCATCTGTCCATTGAGGTCATTTATCTCATGATTATGCATGCTTTGTGGCTTCTTATTACTGATGTACTCAGTTTTAATTGTACTTTATAGCCTGTCAGATTTCTCTGAATTTTGACTTAAAGCAGAATATTATGCAGAGTTCCATAAAAGTGGTCTTTTTATAGTATATTCATCCTCTTAGCATACCTACACCTAATTACACAGTCAGTGAAAGGATTTTTCTATATCTGGACTGTTAGGTACAACTATTTCTATCCTGGTAAGGAAAGCCTTTCTTTCATCAGAGACTTATGAAGTAAGAGAGACATATAAGCTCCCAGCTAACCTTGGAAAAAAAAGAATTAACCAAGTATTATGTTGGCAGGTCATCTAATTGGCTCTTCTTCCTCATAACTCACTAGACATCTCTAACTGCCTTTTTCATTAGCTTTTTCTTTAAAGATTGTGGTTATTGAGCCCAGGAAGTAATGAAATAAGAGATGACCAAGACCAAATGCTGATAGATGTATTCACTTGAATTTGGCTGACTTAAATGTAAAGATTTTTTGAAAAATCATGCAGTCTAGAGGTGAAAACATGTGGGTTTTCTCCTCTGCCAGGTCATTCACTAAGCTTCACATACAGGGATTTACTGTACTGGATTTTTCTTTCAGTTAAAATTTTTCATAATTTTTAGCTAAATAAATATTTTAGATATCATCACATATGCTTCCAAGGAGAGAGACTAATATTTAAAAAATATTAAACAAGGCTTTATGTTGTCTACAGATTTTATGATGTCTACAGCTATTATTGAAATGATAGAGGTGCCTCAGGTCAATAGAATAGAGGTACCTCAGGTCAGCTTATAGAATATTCCTCTCAATAAGTGAGTCTAATAAGGAAACACTGAGTCCAGTATCTATTTGAAATTTTCAATATCTCCTTTGACTTACCTGTGCTCCCTAAGCAGATCCAAGGCTACTGCACCCTCATCTGAGAATCATCACTGACATATTTCCAGCCAATTGCTGGCACCAGAGTTTTCTGAGTTCAGTTTTCAAATTCAAGTAAAACCTGAGAGTGATTCTGTGCAAACAATCTTTTTACAGCAAGGATTTTCTTCTGCTGAGATTTCCAATGCAAAAGTGTATTCATGAACCAATGGGAAAAATTTAAAAATGGGTGTTATTGTCATTATATCTGATTTGGTATATCTTCATCACAACCTATCTGCCAAGAGCACAGAGCTTATGACTCCTATATACATATCTGATGGGGAGCCTAAGGAGAATTGGTCAGGTTACTATTAGGTTACACAAAGTGGAAGTAATAAGAAATTGTCAGTGCTTCCTCACAGTCTTACAGGAGTCTCTAACTGAAGGAATGCATTGATCCCTGTCTCAGCTTAAAGAGACTGGAGTGTTTTGCTAAGGAGGGTGAGTTATGGGGTAGACCAAACTCTTCTCTCTCAGCAATTGTAAATATGAAATAAAGAGGATCCAATGGAGGAGGTATGGAAAAAGGAAGAAATAACAACCCTTTATTAAAGGATATATGTGTATTGGCAAAAAACAGTAACAGAGCACAAAAACAACTAAGCAATAATTCTGTACCCAAAAAGTCCCCTTCAAAAAGGAAACAGTCTGATACTTCTCTGTCCTCTAGAGCAATTCTAATCACGGTTGGCAGGAGCGCTGTTGGATCACTGGAGGAGCAGAGCCTGCAGTGCTCGGTGTTGGTCAGCAGGGGGTGCTGTTGGGCTCCAGCTGTCACCGCGTGGGGGCCCCGGATCATGGGAAAAGGCAAAAATGGAGATTTCACCCCCCCACACCAAGGAGGGGAAGGGGAAGAAAGGGGAAAGAAAGGTGGTTTCTTTCCCACTAAACTCACGCTGTCTGCAGCTGGCTGTAGACAGGACTCCCCCCTTGTTCATCGGTGAGCACAAACTCTGCGATGAAATCTGAGCAGAATCAGCTGGCGACAGAGCAGACCGTAGACAAACTGAGGCTGGAGAACAGACAGATGACCAGGTCAAGAGTAAAATGGCCTCTGAGCTTTTCCAACACACCTTGTCCCCGTTAAGGCACAAAGTGAAGTGTCCCCCCATTTGTAAGGAAAGGAGGAGAAAAACTCCTCTCCCCTCCCTGCAGTCTTTGATGGGCCATTATTCTGGAATGCAGGTCGGCCAGCTAGTTCTTTTGTATAGTCAATCACCCCTTCCCCCTCCCCGTTCAACATCCTTCTTTTACAGTAGGAAAAGGGAAAGGAAAATTTCTGCTTGAATTTTTAGAACAAGTAAACCTATAACAATCCATTGTAAGTCAAGTCCATGATCTTTGTAATAACTTCGGGATGCTTCTTGACCCCTAAAAGGAGAACAACACCTGGTACTGATTTGGAGAGCATTGTCATTTTTTTTTCTGCTTGCGGCTCAGCTACAATTATCCATTTTATCTCAAAGCCAGATTGCTAGAAAATGCTTCACTTGAACAACACCTTGATGCCTGATTTTCTAGGTGGACATCTTTTATGCAAATACATTAACTACCTTGATTTACATTTAAAAGAAGGGTGGCAGTATCTTGGACATGTTATTCTTTCATCTTCTCATCTTGGAAGAAGAGTCTGAAGCAAGAAGCAGTCCCCTCTGACACCTAAGATGCTTTGCAGAAATATAAAGATGCCTGATGCAAGCAAAATTCTGCAGGAGAGAGTGCTCAGTGTATGGAGATCAGAAACACTGCGGGGAAGTGGTGCCTTGCATGTATGCTGGACCCTCTCCAGCCGGGGATTCCAGCTTGGTTCTTGCCATACTTGAGAGAGTTCCTGCTCCTCTGCCACTCGTATCCCTTGGGGCCACCTCTCCCCAGGAGCACACTAACAGTATTTCTCCATGGTAGAGAAGAGGGAACAAATGCAATATGCAGATACCTGCAGCTTAAGCATCTGCTGCATCACAACAAGAGTTAAAACCCTTTACAATAGTTCTGCCCACATTAATAGCTATAATCTACTCCCTTTATTGTGCAATAAGAACATTAAGATGTCACAGAAATCTGCAGACTGTCAGAGGTTATTTTAAAGGCAGTTTTCTGTTACTCTCACCCTCTATTTAGTTTCCTTTTGAGGAAACTGATCTAGCCACAAGATGATTGTATTCCGGGTGGATCCATTAATACTGTCCAGCAGTGCCAAGCACTGCTGGTGGCAGTGCACCATTGTACCATGGAATTGTGGTCAGCTTACCAGCTGCTGATCTACAGCAGATCTAATCCTACCCCAAATCACACACTGCAAGATGACAGCCACTCTCTTCAGCTGTAGGCAGCATAAGCAGTTTCAGGTAATCAAGTGTGATATTTCTGGGCTTTTCTATGCAAAGTTCACCTAGCAGAAAATGTATTTATGTTGGGGTGGGTTTTTTTGGTGATTCTGAGTACTGACTGGCTAGTTAGTGTTAGCAAAATGAAGGTGGGTTGACAGGATAACCCAAGTGCTATATTCTGTTCATGTTCCCTATGATTTCATGAGCCCTCTGTCAAAACTGTCACATGTGGTTGTTTCAAACTACAGATTTTCCCTTCTATCTACAAAGAAACTCATTCAGCAGGCTTTTCAGCTGCTGGGCTCAAAGCCTGTAATTTTATTAAAAAAAAAAAAAAAAAAACCACAAAGAGAGAATCTGCAACACTGGAATGTTTGGCTCTTTTTGTGGTTCAGGTCAGTCAAACCTAAGTTGCCCAGACTGTCTCCCCTGGGTAAGTCATCAGGGTTCAGCCTCTTCCCCTTTGCAAAACACATCCCTTTAAAGTCTGCTGTTGAAGTTCCTCTGCTGCCATTGTGTGCTGCGTGTCAATGAGCTGCAACTGTACCTCACCTCTACTGAGCTATTTATCCCTCTCCATATGTTCCCACTTCTTCTTGTAAGTCACATGAGGAGCAGATGAGGGAGCAGGGGTTGTTTAGCCTGGAGAAAAGGATGCTCAGGAGAGACCTTATTGCTCTCTAAAACTACCTGAAAGGAGGTTGTAGCAGAGGTAAGGGTTCACCTTTTCTCCCATGCAGCTAGTGACAAGACAAGAGGAAATGGCCTCAAGCTGCACCAGGGGAGGTTCAGGAAGAAGTTCTTCACTAAAGGGGTGGTCAGGCATTGGAATGGTCTGCCCAGGGAAGTAGTGGAGTCACTATTCCTGAAAGCATTCAAGAAACAACTGGATGTGGCACTTAGTGCTATGGTTGAATTGACAAGGTCAAAGGTTGGACTCAATGACCTTGGAGGTCTTTTCCAACCTTAATGATTCTATGACTCTATTCTATGATTCTATCTGTCTTTTCTGACTCTACATGCATGTCTAGGGCCAGCTGAAATAGAAAGGATCATTCTAGTCAAACTGCAAACACTTTTTGCCTCTTTCCTTTTCCACTTTGAGGGACCCTTTCCTCATGCCCTTTTAGGCTAGCTTCCAGAGCTGCTGCCAAGATATTAAAACTACATTATCATAGTAACTTTGCACTCACTTGTCAATGCTGCTGGAAACACCAACTACCAAAATGATTTCCCTTCATCATTGTATCAATCATGTCATCCCCAATTTCATTTCTTTAAGTCCTTCTGCTAGTTCTCTTTCTTAATGCATCTTCGTCTATGGGCATGTCCTTTCTACTTGGAGCAGCCAGGAAGATAGAAGGCTACCTTATGCATATAGTTATCATGTGAAAACATGCTCACATAATCACATAACTTTTTCCCTCCCAAAACCTGTGCAATATCATTAACCAGAAATGTAACATCTTTGAAGCAAGAATTGTGCCACCCTATGTATAGTGGTCAGAGTCAAGCCATGTTGGATATTTCCAAGAACAATCACTGACACATGATGATCATGCTGATAATGAAGTATAATTCCTCCTGATTTCTTAGGGTTATCATTCACAAATAACCCATCAAAAATCCACACACCTCTGTTAGGTCCGCTGCAAAGAAGTCTGGTGTTTTTCCCAGATGTTACTTCACATGAAAAAACCTTTCACAATGACAATTAAAACTCTGGAGAAGTCATTTCAAGAGATAGATGGTATTAAGTCTCCAGACAAACTAGAGTCAGCTGACTTTGGCTCTAGACTGTAGAAAACTGAACTCTTACTCCATTGCCAAAGCTGAAACGCTTGTTCTCAAATTCCTTTGCAGTCAACCAGATTACATTCATCCCAGTATAAGACAGGATGAACAGGTTTAACTCTGAAAGCGTATCTTACTAGCCGCAATTCTAAGAGTTTTTCCCTGTTTACCTCTAGAACATACTGACAAGTACTAGATCCTTTTTTGTGACTGGGTAGAGCCCCATTAATTACATTTATGGAGAAAAAAAATCCTGTGCTGACATCTAAGAAAACTGAAGCCAAGTTTGTTTTCTCAGTATTACATCCATATGACAAAATACTCTGATCCCTTTCTTTTCACAGAATACAAGCAAGTTTCATGGTTCCCCCGTGTATAATAAAAGTAGTTACCCTCTGGCCAACTAAGATTGTTGTTTCTTAAAATTGTTTTTTTCTCCGGTTTTATTGGGCAATGTAATTATTTGAATTGCAAGAGAACTGTCTGAACAAAATCTGGGATATCAAACCCATCAACTCAGATTTCCTAGACAGTCAGGGGCTCTAACAAAGCTTGCTATCATTTTCTTTGCATAACAAGACCATAAAAGTGCAGTCACTGAAAGAACCAGTTTGTGATGTTGAGACGTGCAATTTAAAACCCAGTAACCCAGTTGTTATGAGGAACTTTAATATTTAATGTGCAGATTAAGTGCACATTTACAAACTTGTGAACGCATGCAACTCATGCAAGCAGCAGAACATACTTTGCTTTAACATGAGGTCCCTGGCACATCAGAAGGATGAAGCAAGGAAAACAGCATTCCTTGGTGACATTATATTCCTTGCAGATGAGAGGGATATCTGATCCTTGCTATATCACAAGATAAGTTTACATTCACCTCCTAAAATACACCTACCTCTGATTCAGACCCCTAACAAAGAAAACTGTCTGCAAAAGAATTATGGACAAAAATGCTTACCAATGAACAACAATGGCAGCACTCTCCCCTGTAGTGTGTAAAACAGACAACCAGTCTGCATTCTGCTCTAGAAAAGCAGGCAAAGAAAAAAGAGGCAGAAGAAAATCCAGAAAAGTTGCTAGGTCTTGTTTAAAAGCAGCTAATAAATAAATCAACAAAACTGGCACAATGAAGTCACACTCTGACACTTCTCCTAGCACCCTGCAGCAGGGACAGATATGATATTTGCTTTGCAGGAAGGGTCATGGTAAGATATTCCTGGGACACTTCCGGATATTTTGAGCTTCTTTGGTTCCCTTTTTTCTACTCTTAGCAGTCACATGTCAAACTAAAGCTCTGATCCTTGTGCTCCAAAATACATCAAACCTGTGTTGGTTCGCTACATTCATGGTCATAGTGGAAGCCTTGCATAAAACTCTTGAATGGAAAAGGCTGAGAGAGAAATGCTGCTGCACACAACTCCTATTCTTAAGCCACTAAGAAATAATTGGTCTCATATTTCCAGGAATCCCACTCCAGGCTTCAAAGAAAGGCAGATGAATCTTGTACCTTGTACTTTTAAATTTAAGAAATGGGTTTTTATCAAGATAGCTCTGCTTTTTGATTAAAGTAAAAAAACAAGTGGAGCAGAGCCTCTCGATAATACTGAGCTTTACAATGCATGCAATAATTTAACAGTGTGCTCAGCGTGCGTGAAGTAGCAAGAGTTTCATGTTAATGCTGTGTTCAGAATGGTATATCTGAACTGCACAAACAATGGATAATTGAGTCAAAAATTAAACAAAATAAACACAATTCTCCAGAGTGCAGAGTTTGAATAGAAGTATTAAAAGGGGTCTGAAGTTGGTTGACATGGCCCTCTCTTTGCAAAAGTATTGGATAATAAGCCAGATTCACCCTGTGAAAGTTAGCATTATGCCAGTGGCTTCAAGGAGCTTACACTGGTTCAAAGCATCCCACAGCATTCATGTTTCGACACCTTATAATAAATATTTGAACTTTATTGTCCTTCATAACACATGAACACTTAGGGCTAGATTAAAAGTATTAAAGTTCCTAATGCTACTGAAATTTTATTGATTTCAGTGGACCCTTAGACACAAGGGTGGAAATCATATCTGAACCCGAGCTTTAGCCAGTTACTACTCCATGGCACCTAAAATTCCATTTATGATCAAGTGGAACATAAGGAAATGTTACATAAAATGCAGGATGAGAAGAATGGTATAGTGCATTGACCCTGGCTGGATACCAGGCACCCACCAAAGCTTCTCTATCACTACCCTTCCCAGATGGACAGGGGAGAGAAAATATAAGGAAAGGTTCATGAGTTGACTAAAGGACCAGGAAAGATCACTCACTGAATATCATCATGGGCAAAGCAGACTTGAATTGGGGATATTAATTAAATTCATTGCTAATGAAATCAGAGCAGGATAATGAGAAGTAAAATAAATCTTAGAAACACCCCTCCTTCCTTCTCGTTCTACTCCTCCCCCCAGCAGCACAGGGAGACAGGGAATGGGGTTTATGGTCAGTTCATCACAGGTTGTTTCTGCAGCCGCTCAGAGAGAGGAGTTCTTCCCCTGCTCCAGCATGGGGTCTCTCCCATGGGAGACAATCCTTCTTGAACTTCTCCAGTGTGAGTCCATCCCACAGGCAACAGTTCTGCACAAGCTGCTGTAACATGGGTCACTTTTCCACAGGGTGCAGTCCCTTCAGGCACAGGCTGCTCCAGCGTGAGTCCCCCACAGGGTGACAAGTCCTACCAGAAAAACCTACTCCAGCGTGGTCTCCTCTCTCCATGGGTCCACAGGTCCCTGCCAGGAGCCTGCTCAGCTCTGGTGCTTGGAGCATCTCCTCCCCCTCCTTTTCCACTGACCTTGGTTACTGCAGAATTGTTCCTCTCACATATTCTCACTCTGCTCTTCTCTGGCCACAATTATGTCCACACAATAACTTTTTCTCTCCTTCTTAAATATGTTATCACAGAGATGTTGCCACAATTGGCTCAACCTTGGCCAGCAGCAGGTCCATCTTTGAGCCACCTGGCATTGGTTCTGTTGGACATGGAGGCAGCTTCTGGTAGCTTCTCACAGAATCCACCCCTGTAGCCTCGTCACTGCCAAAAACCTGTCCATGCAAACTCAATACCCAAAAGGCAATAGGTTGTGTGGGGTTTGTTTGGGCTTTTTGTTTGGTCGGGTTTTAACTAAAAAATTTAAGGTCTCATAATGAAGATTACTTTAGCAAAAGATGTGGATGAGAGGAAAAGACATTAGATTACATGATGGGACTGTTTAAAGTTGAGACAGAAATTAGGTTTACCACAGGCAACTTTTTAAGCATTTATCAGCAACATGGTCCTAGCACCAAGGGTCAGTAATTTTGGATTCAACACACAAGAAAGTAAAAGACTATGAAAGAGTATTTGCACATCCCATTCAAGTGTGAGACAACTGAAGACATTGAAATCTCTATCAAAATTAGTGACACCCTAGAAGCTGAATTTTCCATTAGCTGCAGGAAAAGCCTTTCATCCGTATTGAATAGCAATACCTATTATACATGCTTGGATGAGGCAGCTTCATTTCTCCTTTATCAAGCTGGTTTTCTCTTTACAAACAGCCCTCTATCCAAGTGCTCAGAAAGCTACTTTTAAATACTCTTATATTTTCAGAGGCACATGCTAAGTTTGCCATTTTCATCCAAGTAATTTCAAACTAATGAACCTTTAGCTATGAGGATCTAAAGGTCATTTAGGGAGTGTTGCCTTCCATGTAGCTGATTCTCACCATATACTAAACTTCTGTGCAGTTGATTTACTTCTGCACATAACCAATCCATTCCTTTCCTGTCAGAAAACATTTTTATTTTACTCCAGTCATTCACACACCTCACTGACTGCTTGGGCTAAAAATTATTTTCCTTGATGTACTCAGTCTTTGCTTTCTCTGCTGTCACTACTTCCAGCGGAAAAGGATTCCAGTATCTGGGTAATTTAGCAAATTCCCAGGGATTCCTCCAGTCCACCACCATGTAGTAAAAACACCAAGGAGGGCTGTTAATACAACCACCACGAAACTTCAGAATTTATCACTACTCTTCCTTATTCGCTAGTAATGGTTTTGGTCTTCCTGCTGGTCTTGAGAATCACAAAGAATTTATTGCCTTAGTGCCATGTTGTGGCTTCAAAGATCGGAAAAGCTACTTAGTGTTTCAAAAAAATTTGTTCCACTGTTTTCTGAAGCCTAAATGACCTAAGTCCTGTTTCTTCATTACTCATGTCATTGAAATATAATTCTAACTCCATAAAAGTGTCTATTAATCAAATTCAAGGAGAAAAAAACCCAAACACAACAAACAAAAAAAACCCCATGTTTTGAAGGTCCAGATCTATTTCTAAGCTCACACCTTATTCAGTAGGATTTTTAACTAACATTTTGACATATAGTGATTTACCTCTAACAAGTAAACAAACAAAAATATAAGAATGGTATTGCAGCATTGTCTTATGATCTAAGGCATAAGAGCACATCTGACTATTTCAGAATGAGACCTCCCCACACAACCTGAGTTGTCTCTTATGACAGACGGGTAGGTACAATGTTCTTCTCTGCCCCAACAGGATCAAAAGAAGTCCCAGGAGTCTCTACTTCTAAAACTCCTATCAGCTTCAATCTATACCTTGCGTTTGGTCTTCATTTTGCAGACTAGAGCTTGTCAAGCACAGTGTTGCTGATGCCATTCCCATGTTCTCATCACATTCATTAACACTTTAAAGAATTAAACACTGAGGTTGTTATGGGCATGTTTTGGAAATGGAATGAGCTCTTGTGTTCTCAAAGGAAGGAGGAGTTCTTAGGCTCCCACTTCAGCTGGCTGGCCCTTGGAGCCTCTGCTCACGCATACGTGGCAATTACCTTGCTTGGTTTCAGAGATTTCTGACACTCGTGCAAATTCCATTGCTTCTAGTGACACCCAGCAATAGTAGCCCTGTCAGTGAAGCTGGGAATGCTCCCAGTCATAGAGCAGCAGGTGTAAAGGCTGTTCTACCCCAACTGACTAAATAGTTTAGGACCTGGGAAAAATGAAAGTGGAAGGGAAGAGAATCAGGTTTTCTACTTCATTCCTGACTGCAGCACAGCCTTAAGCTCCAGCCATTAGAAGACCTCTATCCATTCTTCTTCTGTGTTCTTTGCAGGCACAGGCATAACTTCCAGATGCAAGATCTCTCCCTCTCTAAATACAAGAGTAAAAAGCAAGTGGAACCCCAAATCTCAGACTTGTCAGGAAAACACCCATACCAAATGGTGATGTAAGAGCCTTCAATTTACCTAACTTGCTATTTTTCACACACAAGGCAGCCTTTGCCAATTACAATTAAATGAAGTCTCAGAGTTTCCTGCTAGCTGTTTTTCAGGTCCAAGCAGCTTAACTACCCTCACAGAGTATCAAATCCCTCCATATATACAGAGCATAATTTTGATATGTTGACTGAATGCAGTACAGTGCTTTTTGCTTTCTTTCCCCAGCTTAAAAATAAATCCTATAGAAGAAGCGGTAAGTTTTCGCACTTCATTGCTTGCACTCTTTACATTCAAATCTCCACAGTGTGATAAAATACTTCTCTTCCCAGTGCTGTATGGGGACTCGGGCTAAGGAGCAGTTTCTCCTAAGCTCATTTATCCCTTTCTTACTCCTTTTGCTCAGTGTAGTTCTTGGTAGTATGTATCTATTTGGAGGTCAAATCAATTATTTTAGTCTAAGATGCCATTTCTGTACCAAAAGTAAGAGCACTTTCAGTTTAGCAAGACTTAATAGAGGTTGTTAAGGATGTCTGACATTTTTTGACCTTTGCTCTGCTATTTCAGTGTTTGAATAGGTCTGATTTAATTAGGCAAAAACTGTTTAAGAAGGAATGCAAATGTAAAGGCTCAGAAGGAAGGATATATGTATAAGAAAAATTACCAATTCAGTAAACCGCAGCCATCACTAATCACTGACGAGCACAGAGTCCACAGGAGAACTTTAACTGTTTGGAAGTTAAGAAGAGATCATGTCAGCACCAAATTACAGTTAAGGAAAGTCTAAAAGTGAACCCAGTTCATGATTTTTCTTTTTTTTATTTTTAGACATAGTCAACCTTTGGAAATGTCCACACAGAAGCACAACAGATTTTTCTCTGTCTGGCCATCTCCTTTCCCTACACTGGGGGTGGTTTTCCCTCTGACAGAAGGAGCCTTTTCTCTAAAAGAGCAGGAGAAAGCACAGATAAACTAAAATAATCAGAAATTCCCAGATCAGCAAGAAGCTTTGGGGTCCCACACATAATGTCTCTCCAGTTTGGCTTGAAGCCTGAAAAACAGGCGCTGTCATGAAGTTAAAATGCGTTTTCTGAGGTGGATGATTTGTGTATGTCAGCTAAGAGCCAGCTGGGGGTGAGGGGTTCAGAAAACATGTCCTTTTCTCATTGGGTTCATTGTTCCTTACTGGAATATTAAGGGGGTAGTTTACTAGTATATGTCACGTTTCGCTCCTGCTTCAAACTGGTGAACTCTGTCATGACCCTGGCTTTTATTCTTGTCACCTGGCCTTCTTCCACACATTATTACTACTTCTATTGTCTCATTCTCTTAAAATAAAGGGACACTAAGATAAAAATATTCCTGCTCTGTGCCTATGGAAACATATAGCGCACAGAGTCCCTGAAATTCCAAACGTCAAACTTTGACAGGAAAATGATACTGTATCCTAGGTCTAGGTTATTCTGACAAATGTAAACAAAACTTTGCAACTTGTAAACTAACTAACCAGTAGCCCATGTCCCACTCTCAGTTGGCTTATTTATCTATATTACTTCCAATACAACTTTTGTCATGTAATATGAAGGTCATTTTTGTAATATTAAGGTCATTTAATTGGGAAAGAAAAATAAGTCATAGAGGAAAATTGTAGAATTATTTTCAAAAGCTTTCTGGAAATCATTACATCATTTAGGTTGTAGAATTGAATCTTTTAAACTAATGACACTCCTGTCTCTAGACCTGAGATGTAGGTGTGCTGATTTACAACACAAATCATGAAAATACATAGCAGCAAACTTGTGCAGGTGGGAACAGATGAACATACAGGTGTATGTACAGGTGAAGCTGGAGTTGATGTAATCAACGGTGGCAGGAATAAACTCCAAGACATCAGATTAATTAAAAAAAAAAAAAAAAAGAAGTTTATGTTTTAGAATATTATCTTAAAAGGAAAACAAAAGCGTATTTAGGCAATGGATAGGGAAAATTTTACAAAACAGGTAAAGGTAAAAAATATTTTTCTCTAAATCAAGATAGGTGAGGGGCAGGGGAGGGAAGAATAGGAAGTCAGTTATCTGAAAACTCCAGGAGATAACAGTGTGTAACTGAAGCATAAAAAGTTAGATAAATGTAATTAAAATATTTTCTGTGGTGCATTAGATTTGGACTTCATTATAGTTGGTGTTTTGGAGTCCACACTGATACAAGCTAAAACATACTAGAGATATCTAAAGCAATCAGGAGGATTATCTTTACAACTAAGAAAACAGGTAGTCTAGTTAACATCCAGGTTCTGAGTTTATTGTTCTTTTCCACCTTCAACCACATCAGGGTGAAGAGAGAACAATCTGAAAAGAGAAACCAATCAAACAGCATAGCTGGAAAATGAAGGATTATACGGTAAAATAAAAATCTACATTAGAAAATGTGGATTACTGTCAAATGAAGAGGTAAACTTTTTGGAATGAATAAACTCCAGCACACAACATGGGATAATGCACCAGGTATTGGACACTACATAAAATATTTGCCTAAGGTTCTTCCTCATAGTGACCCTGGACAAAAGTCAAGCTGAAAACTTTCAGTGACTGTTGTAATGAGATGTTTACTGCACAGCTGAAGAAAATAAAAGACTGAAAGATAAATAGAGGAGCTTGGCAACAATTCATATATTTCAAAACCAAGTTATAGGCTTTTGGCCAACAGCAAAAAAATGGGGTGTTTATCTTGAACAAGTGGTGTGGAATGAGTGCAGTTTAAGTAAAAGAAAGATTCAGGTACCTTTTGCATGGCTTTGTGCCAAGAACTGAAAATTCCTGCTGTTCTTTTTATGAGGCCATATACAGACTTGATTTATTCCAAGGGGATGACAATTCAGTCCATGTTTTTTGACAGAACTAAAATACTCAGATATTCACAGTGATGTCTGCCAGGAACAAAAGAGTTTTAGGCAGACTCTTCCTTACCTCTTCTGAGGAAACATCAAAGTTTTGCTGCCAGCAAATTACAGCTCAGGGACCTGGGACTTTGTTGGGCCCAAACAGAAGAAAGTGCACTAAAGCTACTAAAACCAAATATTTGGTTTCTTCCAACAGTCATAGGAAGCTAAGACTGTTCAAAGGAAGTGTTGGTCTCAGATGTATCTTCAGCACTGTTTTAAAATTCAAAATTGCTCAAGACTAACAATTGCCAAGTACTCAGTTTGATATGCTAAAGACTTTTTTATCATCCATGACTGACTCCTGAAAACCCATGCCTGAAATCAAGTTTCTTCTGGGGTTTTTTTAAAGCTTTGTCTGAATATTTTCACTGTTTTCCTACTGTAGCAATGAATACAATAGCAATACTTACTATTTCCCAAGATATTGCATCAGAGCCATGCAATAAATACAGACCTTATTTCACAGTTCTCCTGACAGGCCTCAAGGGCAACAGTTTTTACTTCAGGGGGATTTGATGATCCAGAAGGAAAACCTAATAGAAATTTTGGCTTAATAGCTTCCATAGCTCTAAGATATCTTGCAGTAGTAGTCTATTTCTGTTCACCACAAGCTCAGTCACTAGCCAAACCCTCTGGCCATCAATCAAATTATCTTGTGCTCTTGGGAAACAAGGACATTGACTTCCATTTAATCTTTGGATGGAAATTAATGAAATAATTTCAGCAACTGAACACCTGCACTACTTCTTATTTCTTCCAAAGAAGCCAAAATACAAATACTGAAATAAAATAATCTGAAATTTTTGATGCCATGTCACAAAGGAGGAAAGTAAAGCTGTTTCACTGGCAAGTTCTTGGAGTCTGAAAGCATCCTGAGAACTCAAGTTGCACAGGATATGGGTGAAAGACCAAACCAGCAAGCTTTAAAAAGAAAAGTAAGCCGCAACCTCAGGCCATAATATGCTGCCTTTCAGCCATGTAGATAGCATCCACTACAAATAACTACTTCATTATGGTGGCCATATTTAATTTCAGATCAAAAATGCCCCTGCAACTTGCCACAACAGTTCACACTCCAAAGGAGCTATAGAAGTGGAAGTCAGTATTTGAAAAATATTATTTCACGACATGACCAGAGCATTACCTCACATGCATAGCTCTGCAAGCCATTCTTTTGACAAATGTGAAGTTGTTTTCTGTCCTCTTGAGACAGGCAATATCTCCTCCAGGAGATTTACTCTTTGGCCTTATGGCTTACATATGGAACCAACAAGATACTAAGTGACAGGACCTCCAGGCACAACATTGGAGCAAAAAAGCTACCAAAACACATTCTGTATCCTGACAGATATCACAAATTGGCTTTTAGGTCACTTAACGCCATTTGAAGGTGCTTCCAAAATGCACATGACACTGAATTATGCCATCCTTTCTGCTCCTACAAGATTTAGCACTTTGGCATATTTATAAGTATGAATTGTGTCCAGGATAGACAGGAAGCAACTGACAGTCAAAGGTGATACCACGTACATAACCGAGTTAATTGTGTACTTATACAGAATTCTGACATAAACCACCTTAAAGAAGTTACTGGTTTTCCTATGTGTCTTGACTCAATCTGGATGAAGATTTTATACTAGTGTTCTCCTTACCAAAAGCTATTCCATTCACATGGAGTTACACCTCATCTAATTTCATTCTCACTCTTCCTGAGAAACAAGATTTCCGCCCCCAGGTTTCACAAATAGCAGCTGTAGGCCAACTTTGCAACACCCACCAACACGGCATCAAAGGAGATAAGTGTCTGTTGAAATATTTATAAGCTCATCTTCCATGCCACAACACAAAACCAATCTTTAAGAAACTTCCTCCTTGTACGTGACTGAGATAAACACCTATTTGAAGGAAAATACATCTAAGCTGTTCTGTGAGGTATGAAGGAGGAGAATGAATGATTCAGGCCCAAATTGATCACTCTGAAGCTGTTATAGAAGCCATGACAAGAACATAGGTGTGACAATTCCAGTTAGCAAACTCCCTGTCCCAATGGAAACTTCAGCAGGCTGTTGACTGATTCATCTAGAGGGCTGGATGTTCTAGGACCTCCAAAACACTGGCATCCCTGCAGAGAAAGCAAAGAGAAGTTGATACCGACACTGTTCACACTATATACAAAATGCACCAGTTCCCAGCAGTGTCACACTGGGTCCTTTCAGTAACACTTAGGTAAATATCTCTTTATTTATTAAACTACTGCAGGACAGTTTTGCATTTCAGTGCAGGCAGGAATTAAAGAAGTGAGTCTCTGTCAGGCTTCACTGGCACTGTTATGAGATAGACCAGCATGAAAGATCTAATCAGGAGACCCATACAGGCATTCAGCTGGAGGAATTTCAAATCCGCATTTAGCGAGGTGAAGAGTGTACAACAACAAGCATATTACAGAGGGCCTGTATTCATCTTGGCAGTACCCTGTTGCCCCTCACATCTCTGTCAACACTGCAGCTACATCCAGCCTTACCTGACAGTGAGTTCCAGAGGACCATGTACACTGACAGAGTCAGCTCAAGGCCTTGATCGCACCCTTTTGCCACATAACCCTCTGCTCAGATGTCGAGGATGTGGCACCTCCAAAAAACCAAGGATGAGCTTAAAAAGCAGCCTTTATACAGCAGAGAAACATTCCCGTCAAGCTTCTGTTGTCAGAACACACAGAATCCTTTGCTGCATCATGTCAGTTTCAGAATCAGTTTAATCAAGTAAAGCTGTGAGTAACAGCATGAATAATTCCTATTTCCAGATACTTTTCACTTCCCTGTGCTGATTATATCTAGCACAAGGAGGACACTCACTTTTCTAGGAGCAAAACAGAACAATTTGCACCTACTGGAATGATTGAAAATTGTAAGATGAAAGCCAAGACTGTCTGAAACCTACACAGTTAGACTAAAAAATTGCCTGAAGGTGTGTACTAGTTTTCACACCCTTATGCTTCTGCCTCTCCCCCTTTGGCAAACTCACAGGCACAGATACTCACCATTTTACAATTACATTTACTCCATCTTCTTTTCTGCTAAATAAACATTACTTAAGGAAATTTATGAGCCATTCTAGAATTACAAATCCACTCTGGAAAAAAACTAGCTTGGTATTGAAATAAATCAGATTTGCTAATGAGATCGAAGTTACCTACCTGGGATGAGAATCCAGTTTTTAAATGCAGTACTTTTATCATTGATGGAGGAAATGAGAGAGCAACACATACTAGGATATATGTAAAGAGAAATACAACTAAGTACTATCCATTCTGTTGGTCAAACTAAGTCAAAATCTAGTAAAGCTTTCAGAAGTACCTTAGGCAAATTTCATTGTGTTTTAAAGACAGCTAGTTGTAAATTCAGCATAGGCATCAAAGAAAAGGGCAAGGAGTCACTCCACAGTAGATGGCAACCCCTATTTATAGCACGCAGAAAATATCTTATTACAGATGGCAGAATGGATATCCAGATATTTGCATCAGGCAAAGAAGCAGCGCTGTTCTTATAATATTTATCACACAGCATTTAATAAAAAAAAAAATTCAAAATAACATGGTCATATATCATATTATTAATGTGTGTAGAAAAATATGTTGCAGCATCTACAGGTATCCAATATATCTCAAGAAGGCCATGGAAGTGGTAAAAAATGTAGGGGGATGAGATGACAGCCTGAGAGAAGGAAAAGATACTACTGATGCATACCTGAGATTTCAAAAGTCTCCAAATGGAAGCTGCTTGTCTTTCATCATTCTGTCCAGCCCTTGGAAAGACTTTGGCACATCTAATTAGAAAGAGGCCTGGTCAATATCTGAGGCATAGAGCTCCTCTGTAATTTTATGAGAATAAATGTACAGAAGTACGCAGGAGAAAGGTGGTGGTGGGAGGAGGGAGGGAAAAAAAACAAACAACCACCATCAACAAGAAAATGACAACACAAATATCTTTAGATAAAAAATTTGGTGGAGTGATATCTCTGAAGCCTTGTCCTACAAAATGTCTCAATACTGGCCTTAAAGATGTCTTCTCACGTGGAGCTACTCTCATTTTAGACCTCTCCAGAGCAAGGCTTCAAGATAGAAAACAAAGAATGAGTTAAGGATAGAAGGACTTCATATCCATAAGGAACCTGGTCAGAGCTAGAGAAGCACTTTTAGAGGTAGTAAAATGTAATTTCCATCTCAGGAGAATAATTTATTTGGGGACACCATTCCTAAAGGCTCTTCTTGAGCCTTCTGAGCCCTACTGTGGAAGGATTTGCAGATAATTTTTCCCCACTCACAAAAGCTTTAATTAAGAGGCATTTTATTGTGGCAAGACAGACAGTGTGGGTAGGCTTAGCCATGACAATTTTACATGAATGATAATGTTTGAAGCACTGTAAAAGCTGGTATAGAGAATTTATACATGCCCAAATAACAACAAAAGCAAAATATCCCTTCAGGGATAAGGAAAAAAATAATGAATACTTATTACTTAGAGAATTGTTTACACTACACTATTTGCGCTACAAAGGTTGATGAAGTGATGTGAACAAAAGTGGTAAAGGGAATTAATTTTCAGCCATGGACTTCATTAGGGCTTAGGGCAGTCCTTCCCTAGTGAGAATGGAGACATGGTGCAGAAGCCATACAAACAACTGCTTTGGATTTATGCAGTCACTCAGTGTGATTTATTTGTTGAGAAACACAGTAGGTGTAAGAGTTCAAGTCCCTTAAGTGCAGGTGATACACACACAGAGGCTTTTAGAAGTTTCACTTATCATCCTTAAAATTCTTCTGAGCATTTGCTGCCCTGCAGTGAGAATGCCACCAGGTTTCTAGAATGGAGCTGCTATTACAGAGCAAGAGGGAATTCTTTCTTCGTTAAATAGAGTTCATGCAATACAAACGCCTCTTACATAATTTAAGAATCCCACAAATAATTCAAAATAACTTTTCACATAGCAGATTGCATCAGTGCTTATACCACAGCTCTGCTTTGGGGCCTCTTCTTTGCAGACCTGAATGGTTTTGTTTTCTGATGTATAGTACATCCACAGCTTAATAAAGTTGAAGGTGTAAGTATAAATAACTCTTTCAAAAGTTAACGGAAGTGTTTTAAGGGGCAAGAATCTAGTTAAATACATTTCCCAGAGATAGGCAATTCTAACTATTTATCTTCTTAAAATTACATCAATTACTTTCATATGACTTGTGTCAGCTTTCCATATACACAGGAAATACAATTTTCAATAAATACTGTAAGGCTCATGTGGGAAGTTTTATAGATAATCATCCCAATGGAGAAGGAGGAATACTTTATTGGAGGAAATTAGGAAAGCTGTTCTCCACATTGAAAAGCCTCCAACCCAGCCAATTTTTAAGGGAAAAAAAAACCCAAAACCAAAAGCCCAGATGTTAAGATAGAGTTAGACCTTCCAGTAAAGCAGCTACTAAAGGGACTGCCCAGTGTAAGGGTCCCACACCACACAGCAGCATCTCTCCATGCTGAACTCAGGCAACCCCTGAGGAGAAGACATGTCAGTCTCTCTTTTCAGTTAATCCTTGGCTTTTTTCCAAAGACCTCTTGAGAAAGGATAATTAATGCTAATTACAGGGTCTGGTCTTTTTTTTAATGAAGTACACAAACCTGCATCTCTATAAAATTGGGGCCTATTAGATACTGAAATAAAGAAATTAAAGGCTTCAGATTTCTTTTACTAATTCTCTGAGCCATTCAGTACATCTTGCATCAAAAATAAGTTGTATTAAAATTAAACAGCTTTTAAAGCAGCGGTGCTCTCATGCTTGTGAGCCAGTCTACAGCTCTGAACTTCTCTCAGAGTTGTTAAAGACAGGCAGGAGAAAAAAATTGCAAGATAAATACATTTTTCACTTTAAAAAAATAATATAAAATGCATTTTGGAGTGCCTGATGAATTGCTCTAAACCAGTGATTAAAACATCATAAAAATATTAATGTTCTCTCTTTAAAAAGTCATAAAGTCTCCAAGTAGAATCAATTGTTATCTTTTGTTTGTACAATATTCATAAATACGGTACTGTATTTACTTATTCTAATCCTATACCACACCTTTATTCTTTTCTTTTTATTTATTCATCTTACTCTCCCTTTCTTTCCCCCTGACAGATGCCTCATGTATTAAAATTTCCTGTGCACTGTGCAACACTTCTAGCACCAACAATGGTACTCCGAGGTTGCCTAAGGCTAGGATTTGGTACATTCTGGTCATATTTTCAAGTGTTCCTTCAGGTACCAATGATGGATAAATGAGTACTGCTGTTCCTGCTACTACTTTTTATTTGCATTATGGTAGCTTCTTGATACCTCAGTCAGGTGGGAACATCCTACAATGACAGACATTTGGGGATACATGATGAAAAGATGTTCCTTACTCAAAAGGGCTAAATCCAAGCAAGATTATGACAGGAGTGAGAGTCAGGTGTAAGGAAGCCAGGATCCACAACAGAACTGCCTTCAGTCAAAGGGGTGAGAAAAGTACAATACACAATATTGTCAAGAGTTGAAAAACTCCAGGGAAAAAGATAAACAATTTCTGGCACTTAAAAAATTTTCAAGTCCCCTACAAAAGAGAATGAAAGAGCTCTCCTCTCAAGTACTAGCAATACATTTGTTTCAGTTTCTTGTCCTGAAAATGCTGTCCACAGGAAGGTCAAAGCAGCAGGATGGGGGGTTTTCCTCTCCCAGTAGTCCAATCTCCATTTCAACAAAACAGATTTGGGTAACAAAACAATTTGAACATAAAGCTCAAATCTGCTCTTGCATAAATTGTGCGTGAGGAAAACCAGCAACTGATGTGGAAGCAAACTGAAGCAGTGCCAGGTTAAGTCGTATCAAAAGCAGACTCATATATAGAATTGCAGAGGGCTTTTTGCCAGACCTTCCTGAAATCCTGTTCAGTGTCTTCCATTGCCAAACCCAGCATCTGAGTCCTAGAGAACCAACAGAGATAAATCAAACTAGTCTCCGGGCTGCCCACAGCAGCAGTACATCAGATTCTCACGTGCATCTGAGACATAGAGACTTAGACATCCTTTCACAAATAGCAGCTCTTGTCTTTGAAAATAATCAGGGAAAAGAGAAACAAAATATTTATTTTCACTTTTTTCCTTCTATCTCAGCCATTTCAGATGGTGCCTGAACAAATAGTTCTTTGTCATTCTGTTTTTAATAAAGTTCACCCCCAAAAAAGTAAACATGCAGTTTTGATGATCAACACCTGAGCACTCATTTAAATGTTCTTATTATACTTTTTCATTCATATAATGTTCATATAAAATGCATTATATTATGCATTTTCCTGACTCACTTCCAAGTACTGTGAGAGCAAAGAGTGATTCTTGCCATCACTCAAACAGAAGAGTACTACATGGCACTGCTTCAGTGCCTAAGAAAACCCTTTTAGCTTCAACTGAATGCCATTCATTTCTGAAGGCACTCTTGGGGACCTTTGTTATTTTATCTTTGAAGAAACCTTGCAAATGAGAATATAATGCAATATTACTAATTTCATAGACTGCAAAGGTATTCAGGGTCAAAAGCAAACAACTTATTCCATCCTCAACCTAGACCTTATTCTTCTCCTTGTCACAAGCTCTTGAACATCCCTAAATATCTACATTTTCTGCCAGTTCCTCACATCAGCTGTTTGCACTTCCACCAAGTGAAGCTGATACACATGGAAAACTTGACCACTGTGTACAGCAAACACAATCACTTTGGTATCTTTATGTGACATGAGGGACAAAGGCAAATACTGAAAAATGACTGGTCCTCCCTGCCACATCTCTGTATGCTTCCACAGCCTCTTGACTATCCTCTTTGCTTCCCTGTGAGCAAGATGAGCTTCTCTTTCTAACCCCGACAGTTGTCTTGACTTCTTCAACTTGAGTAATCTTAGACCTCCTTGAGTGGCTTTTATTTTGTAGCTCTTTCCTACCAGAGTTCACATAAATTGCAGAGACAGGAAGGGTCAGATTTATACCTTTTCTTCTAAGAAACTGGTTTGCTTTTCACATTATTTACTCACAGCTACAAGAAGCCAACCTAATCCTGCTTTCCATCTTGGTCCTTCAAATGCATACAAAAATAAGATAATCTACTACTGCCATTTTAGCATAGAGTATTTTTCTTCATGACACTTGCCATCACTTGCATTCACAAAGTTTCCTTTCTGCTCCCCATGCAGTAAACCTGACCCTTGACCAGATCATTTCTCCAACATCATGAAACCTTTTTATTTTGTACCTAGTCCTTTCAAATCAATCTTTACTCCTGTCCACAAGTTTACTAGTATTGTATTTTTAAATGTTATTTCTTCTTTGCTCTTTATCAGTATCCACTTTAAGTAGTGAGTCTGTGAACTTAGATAACTTTGTTACTCCCCGAGATGATAAATGAAGTGATCTTAAATATCAATAGCTCAACACCAGCATTTTGAAAAACTGTTTATATTACACAGTAACAAAGCAATTTGTAACTTCCATATAAAACAACTCTAGAGTGGATATATTTCCTCCAGTTAGATCTTTGTTTATCTTAACCATGACAAAAGCAGACCCCTTTACCAAGGTTGCATGCTGCAGATTTCCAACATATAGTGGTTTATGTCCACTGGTTTCAGCACATAAACACAAAATATTATCCTGTGAAATTAAGAAGGAGCTCTGTGGAACTAACTTCTGTATTTATAAATTAAGCATCTAAATGAAGCAATTTTCCTGGAAAAGATCAAGACACTGGAGTGTTCCCTTTCTAAACATGGTGTGAGATACTATTAAAGTCAAAGCTGGTATGATAACAGGTTGCATATGAAGCTAAAGACAAGGTGATTACAATGTAGTCTGCTTTCGACAGCTACCATTCTAACATTGACAACACATTGTACTCTACAATCAGGTTTCCTCCTCTAGCAATTTATATTTCTACTAAATACATAGGCAAATTTCTTTGTATAAAGAGAGAATTAAGCTGTAACTTCACCTGTACAAAACTTTAAAGGAATAAAGCTGGCAGAAATAAATAGCTAGGGTATGAGGGTTTTATAGTTTCACCTGTCTGTTTTGCAGGTGCTGTGCTTGTGTCCTTCTAGGTCAGGCTATGGTCAGAAATAGAAAATTAAATACCACAAAGAATGTCTATTATCAGAAATCCCAGTTATGCTGAAAGTAGCAAGTGTCAAAACCACAGCAAGAGCCATCCTTGTGAGATGTCTCAGCTTAAACACCTTGAGCAGTCCAGATAAGGTTTACCATAGCTTCTGGATGTGATTTTCCAAGCCTCCACACCTGTCTACTCTCAATTATGTGCATTACACAAGCTTGTTCAGCAGTCATTTCCCATCCTTTCTGCTGGGAGTTGACAGTTACATGGACATTCAGCTTTCACAAAACCAACTTTCAGCTTCCCAGGAGTAACCATGCCTTCTAAATATGGCACCCAGACCAGCCTCACCTTGCTACTTGCCCAACAAGGTTGGGGAGGGCAGTAGCAGGAGGCCTGAACAGCCCTGGAGGTGAGTAAGAAAGTAAGCGAGAGCACTCGGGAGCAGACCAAACAGATAGAGAGTAACACACAGGAGTCCTGCTAGCCCAGGCACTGCTGAGCTGTTGGCAAAGCTGTCCTGATACTCCCTCATATTTGTGACACTGCCAACCACCTATGTAAAACAAGGGTCACCCCAGACCTCCTTCTATCACATCACAAAACATAGTTGATGACTATGGATACACCAGGATCCAAGTATTGCAAACTGTTGAGCTCTTCAGCACACATTGTTTTTCCTTTGTGAATAGCTACAGTATTTGCATGTCTTCTTTTACCGTCTCCAGTGTGGGTCCTGCAGGAAAGTCCCAATAATCACAGAAAGGAAATACAATCTATACACACTGGTCTTTAGTGTCCAGACCATATTTTGGATAAAAAACTACTTACTAAAAAAATGTACATCTATTTCACTAATACCAACAGTAATTTTCAAATTTGAAGTGTTAAGAAAGTCTGTACAAGTCCACCAGAGGAGGAACATATGAGAGGTACAGTGAATGGAATTTTAGTGATGTTCATTGTGCTAATTACAGTGAATAATACTTTGGCAGAGTGACTAGAGTCATGATTGTTCCAGGAAACTTCTAACAATCTATTGTTAGGTCTAAGTGACTATTACCTCACTTAGTTACAACAGAGACACAATTTTCCAGTCCAACAAAGCATGTAGGGTGGGCTTTAAACACATGAACAGTCTAATTGACTTGTTTGGCATGACTGGGATGCTGAGGAATGAACCTGCGACTCAAGTACATGTTCCCCTGCTAAAGGCTTTCTCAGTCTTCTGCGTACTGAAAACATTCCAGCCTCCATTTCTTTTTCCCCCCTAAAACATCTGTAATATACTCCCTGCTTAGCTGAACCATGGGACTGTGGGAATGATTACTATCAGGGTTAATCTGAAGAAGAGGGAGGCAGGTGCCATTGGTAGCAGTTTGTCAGAGGAAAGACTGAGAAGGTTATGAAGATGAGCCCTGACACTTTGGTTCTAGGGGACTGCCTGAGATTTGGTAATACATTTCACCATTTAAGATTTCTATTGATACCTTGGCTGTTTAGCACTCAGTTATCTTTGGAAGCCTACAGTTTGGATGAAGGGATGTGACTTTGCAGCCAGGAGCATGTCTCATCACAGGTGTCACCTCCAGATGGGAATAAGACAGTTCACTCTGCACCAGTTCCCGGATGAAAGTTATGAGGAAACACCAATCATTCCAGACAGGCCCATCTCTGAATGTTCCCTTCCAAGTATTGCAGTCTGCCACACCCTCCTGGAACAGAGCTGGCAGGATGCCCTGCCACCCACCACACTGGCACGATTTAATTTGAAAATTCACAGTTTACTGACAGTTTATTTGCAAAAGAGCCCAGTGAAGTTAAAAGGTACAAGTGGGTACCCAAGTCAGGAATGGATGGAGAAGGCTGAGAGGTTTGGCTTTGTTTGCAGCAAGTACAAAGGTGGTAGCTAGATGAAAGTAGACTCACGAAGTTCAACTTCCCACTTTCACTAGCACTGAGAACCTGTAGCCAAATACAAGATAAAATGTAAAAATTCCAGGTCTCCACAAATGAAGCTCCCTTTCCCCCTCTTGTGACTTCCTTTGATTCATGGGTCTTTTAGGGCAGCAAAGCTAACAAGAAATAAACCTAGAATTGGAAATCAAATAATCCTATTTAATTTTATGGTTGTTGACACAACTTGTTACATGTGTTTCCTACCAGAATAAATGAAATCATAGTCATCTGATTTCCAAATTACCATATCTATTGTTTCAGAAATACAGGGTGTAAATAATTGCAGTGCAATCGCTTATGCCTGGACCTCTCTCATCCGGAACCGTTATCAGGATTAGCATAAATTACGGTGCCATCTAATAATGAAATCACTGAACACTGATTGTGCCAGCTATTTAAACCTGTAATTATTGCTCATTAGAAACGTGTTTCACATTATTTGCCCCTTGCAGGCCCAAAGTTGTTGTCAAAAGGCTTCTGCAAAGAATTCTACAGAGAGGAGCATGGAGAAATTTGAAACAATGGGCATAAATTTCATCTGTAAAGACTGTCTGAAAGAAACACATTGTGGGCACCATTCATCCACCCTGAAAGACATTTGTATCTGTTAATACAAAGAAAAGTTGCAACAGGTAAGAGCAGGAAAGTTCCAATATAATTCAGATAGGTGTGAACAGTATGTGGTTTTCTACTTAAGTGGACAGTAGTTAGCTCACAGTGTTCATTATCACTGTACACAATCAGTATAATGCAGACTCTAAATGCACTAAGCTTCTGACCTAGCCAGAGGGAAGGCTTTTGGCAGCTCTCGTCATGGCTAGGTAAGCTTCAGGTGGGATAGACAGCTACCTGGGACACCACACCAAAGGTGGTAAAAGACAGATGCCAGAATCAAAGAGAAAATAACTATAATCTTTGCATACTCCTCTGTAAAGGGTTTGCTAGAAAACAGTTAAGACTTGTCAGCTGCCCTGCAGATCGAGCTCTTTACAATATGAACTGGCTAAAGAGAGGCTCAGATAAGTGCTCTTCAGTCCTAATAGATATTTTTAATCAATTTTCCTTGACAGAGTGAAACTGATTAATTTTTTGCCATCTTCCTCCCACTGGCCATATAAAAACTTTTGCTACAGAGGACGAAATAATAGTTTCTACCACTTTCAGGAGCAAAAAGGTACAAAAGCAAGAAAGGAAAGATGAGTATATATCACTTTGAAAGACTCACCTTAGTTTGAAGATCTCAGCTGTCAGTGAGCCTATTCATTTTCTCTGATGACTCCTTCCAACAGCTGGTCCAAGTCACAGCCATTGCTGTGGTAAGGGGGCTCAGTAAACTCACAAAAAATCCAGTTGCCAAGGTACACATCCCATACAGACTGTAGATCCTCACTGCAAGTGGAAACACACCTATTAATGCTAGAGCATTCTTGAAAGTTTAGCTTATATCAATGCTTAAAAAACTTGTAAAAGCCCATCCACTTCAGCTGGGATGCAGAGGGCTCAGAGTCTGTCCTTTCTCTGACCAGAAAGCCTTTGTTTTACTTACTACAGGCCCTGTGACACAGAGAGATACTATAAAGAAATTGCTGACGCTAGGTTCAAATGCAGAATACAGGAGAAACTATATCCCTAGGTGATGTGAGTGCAGCTCTTCTTTTTACATCCCAACAAACAGCAACTTCAAAAATAAAATTAAACATTTTCTTGTATGTGTGGGACACAACATGCTCAAAAAGTAAGCCACAACTGTTCTCTTGGGAGATGTTCCCAAATAAAATTAAATAATCCTGGCAAAGCCAATCTAAGCTTTTTGTCCCAATATGATGCTACATGCAGGTATTTACCCTCTGATAAAGCTTTGCATAACTGAATATCGCTTTACTTATGCCTATAGTCTGTGATGTTACCACTGCAAATATTTGAATCCAATGTCTGATGGAAACAATGAGCTGACTTGGGCTAAAAAAGTTGTACCACTATTAGTTCTACCTATCTGCATCAGTATTCACTATGGTGAATATCCTTACAGAATTGCTACTTAATACCCTCCTCTTCCATTCCCCCCTCTCTCCTCCCCACCCCCCCCCCCCCCCCCCCCCAGAAAAGCCATCTTTGGCTGTCCTGATCTGTATCTTTGAATAATGTGGAGCCCAAGTGTATTTCCTTTTTTGTTACCAAATAGTCTTCTTCAATAATTTGCTGGACACTAAGACAGATTCTGTTGTTTGGTCCTTCTCTTCAACTGTTGGGCTTCACCAGATCTTGCAGGTTTACTATTTATGTTTCTGGAGAGAAAAACTCCAGGAAACTGTTTATTAAAAAGAAAATCAGCACTTGGATAATTTGTCAGTGTTGGTAACCTTTGACCTACCCTGTGTGGACAACGCTGGTTTCTACTGCATAGGATGATGGATATGCCAAATGAAGGAAAAAATATTTACATAAAACAAAATTGTTAAACTTCATTAAAACTGTTGAAACCTTTCACTGATTCACAGCTTATAAAATAAATTGGTATTCTTTAACACCTAACGGAATAAACTGCAATTCTATTCAAATCATTGTTCTGCTTTTTCTGTTTGACAGTAGAAACCAGAAATTTTCTTTCCATTTGACTGCAATATTATATTTGGTGCATTTATTCTGTTTTGTTCAAATAGAAGTGGTGACGTGTTGTGACAAGAAGACAGACCTCGTATTACCATACATTTATATTCTGTAGAAGGAATGATGGTACATGAATAGGTTTATTAAAGAAGGTTGCTGTCCTTTATGCACATAAAAGGATATAGCATCAACCAGCTCCACAATTATCTACCCGCTACCTATTTGTTTACCCAATTTAACACACAGAGAACTAATCAAAGAGAAGAGACTGGGGAAAGAGGAGACTTCTTTAAAATAGCAGCAGTTAGCAAATACGTCATTGGAGAGCTGAGAAATTTGTACATGTTGGACAAGATACCACAGCTCTGAGGTTATTTCAACATTTTAATATGGATTAATTGCCTTACTCATATTTCATTGCAAGATTGTGTTAAACCTTTGATTAAGAATTATTTTAGCATACCTTTGACCAAGGGAGAAAAAGGAGCACTGCTATTGCTGTTGGAACAAGAGCAAATCAACAGTCAATCATTCAAAGGAACTGATATGAAACATGTGATTTGTACTGTTTTGAGTATTTTAGACCTGCTTTCACCTCCACCATCTCATACAAGATAATATTGAAAGAAAACTCTAAAGCAAAATTAGGTAAAAATTTCCCTATTCCCTAGTTACACAGTTACAGATAGAAGAAAGGCTACTGGGAAATACTGCTTTATTTTAAATATGAAGGGAAAACCAGTAAGTCTTAAAATACCTGAAATACCAGACCTTAAATACTTCACTTCTGTATGCTCTGTAATAGTAAAAAGAGCCTCAGAGGAGGTAGAATAGGGAGTCAAATGCCTCTGTGTAGTTAGTAATATATACTGAATGTAGTTTAGCATAGGTAAGATAAAAATGCTATTATCACATTTAGTAAGTGTGAGAATATAATGAGTTTGTTGAGAGACGTATAAATATTTGTCCATTACAATGTGAGTGTGTTCACATGCAGGCATATTTAAATGTGATATAATGTCCCAGTATGAAGAAAATTGGGAGTTGAAATCTTAGTGCAGTTATGTCTCCATAAAAGCCTGTCTAATAGCTCCAGGCCAGTGAGCCCTCAGCAATAGGTGGCCTAGTTCCAAGCTGTTAGCAAAGCAATATGGATCTAGCCTAAAAAAAAATACAAAAAAATTACTCCATGAAAATTGGTTTTATAAATAAAGGAGATGATAGGCCAGATGCTTAGAAGTCATTTCTCTTCACACAATAGGGTAAGACCTTTTTGGTATTTCTACACGTAAATTCTCAGTCTTAACCTCTCTGGGAGAGATAAATGTGGTATCAGACTACAGAGCATTACATATTCTCTCTGTCTCTGTCCCTTTCTCTCTGTATATATTAATTTTATAGATCTTTTTATTGTCCCAACTATACTGGTTGCGTGAGAAGCAGAACAATAGGCCAAGTACTTCCATTTCACACATGCCACCTCCATAATTCAACAAAGAATAGTAAAGAAGATCTATAAACTTGTTATAAATCAGTGCCCTAAACTAAATTAACCATTGAAATAGATTATCATAAAAATAATATCATAAAAATACTCTTCACCTTTGTAATCTGTGTGTGTGCTGGTGTGTGCCCACGCACGGTACACTACGCCTGTGCCAAGGCCAGTGGCAGTGCAAACAGTGTGGCAGGCTGCATTTCACAGCCTTGGAGAAAATAGCAGGCAGGCAGTGCTGTGAAGATGAGCTTTAACATCTCTGTGTCTGGGAAAGTAACTCATAAACAGATACCCTAAAATCTAATTACTCTACATAACTCACCTTTAGTAGTAAAGAGTCGGCTCTGCTTTCTTATTACCAGGGAAACACTAGTCTTTTTGGTTATATTTCTTGGGTACTTCTGGAAAAAAGATAAAACCCAATCAAGCTGCAGGCTAAAGGATATGGCAATTTAAGCAATACACAGCCTTGTCCAAGGCTGGGTCCTACTCTGCTGTCCCTACACACCAATTCCCCCATTATCTGACCTTTACACACATCAATCTCCTTGAGAAAGGCATGTGTAAATATGTGGAAAGAATATAGAGACAACTGGATGAAGTTCAGTACTGGACTGATAGGGCAGTGGTTCAAGAGTTGGTAGAGTTTTTTCCATCCAGCTGACATTCACTCTAGATGAAGACATGAGAGCATCGGAGTCCAAGATGGTTCTTCCAAAGGTGGTGTTTTCTAAACCCACCTCCAGCAGTGTTTTCTCCCTGAGCCCATGTGTTGCCATCCTTGACTTCACAGCCATCATGTGGGAACACACTCATTTGTGTCTAACGTTAGCCATCAAAAAGAGGCCTTTGTAAACCTGGAAGTGCCACATTTCCAGGCACAGTAACAACCACCTCTGAGAACCAGTGGCACCAAAGAAAGGCTGAGTAACTCAGCCTCTACGCTGGCCTCCCTCTGCAGCCTGCCATTCCTGTTGGAGTTTCTCAATCTGTATTTTGACAAGGCAATTCTCTCAACAAAAGTGAACTGTGAAATCTTCCAGAAAGGCAATACAGCTGCTTAAAATGGTAGAGTTGGGTAGGGTCTCATCAGCTGGGAAGCACTGCTATTGGAAAAAAATGGAAATGGAGCACAAAGAGCAACCATGCCCAGGTAATAAAAAGCGTTAAAAACCTAGAAAACTGCTTTCTTTCCTGCTAGTGGGATGGAGAGGAGAATGTGGAGAGCAACAACCACCTCATGAATAAGTAAGAGAAAGTCTGGGGAAAACATGTAAGGGCTGGACTGAAGGAAAGGGAGTTGTGATATATGAGAGAACTGAAAACAGCTGTTCTGTTTGGGAGGCATGGGTCATTGTCTATACCCAGTTTAAAGGGATGGTTACCACTCTAGGAAGAGCCTGTGAGATATTTCCTAAATGGGGATCTTAGAACTGGACAGGAAACATGGATCACACTGAGGAAACTGTATTATTTCTGCTCACTGGGTTCATATGTATATGAGCAGCCTGGGTTTTCCACAACCACATGCTGATGCACTGTGTGTTCAAGTCTTTGTTTTGTGCTGATATAAAGAGCCAGGCAGATCACTGCTAAGTAAAGTTCTCTTCATTTGAACTTAGCTACATCTTTATCTCAAAGGAGCAAACCACAGTCTGTTGTTATTGGGGCTAGGACTGAGAGGGTAGGTGCCAAATCAGGATGGAAGTAAATTAAAGCAGCCTGACAGAGTTGTAACATGAATTTTCTAATATAATTGGTGCTGAAGTTAATCCAACCTGTGCAGCAGTTCCCTCTTTCATACACTGTAGGAAACAATGGGGTTCAGAGCATCATTGCCCCTGAAGAGCTTTTAAAAGCCCATGCTTTTAAATTCCTCAGTCTGGTAGATAAGATAAACTTATCCTTCAAGATAGAATAGTCATCATGCCATTCCAAATAATCATTGTTAGAAATGCACTGAACTGCTAGGCCAGTTAATAACGACACCACATTTTATTTATATGGCTCCCATCTGCTAAAGCCTTCTAGGCAGCTCACAATGGGTTTGATTTTTGGCCAGACCTTAGCACAGCTTCTGTTTATATGGATGCAAATAACAGCAGTTGGATGGATCTATGCATAAACAGGTCTAACTACTAATCTTCATGGCCACGCTGCATGTTTTATTCCTTCACATGAAAACAAAATGTCCATCTGAAAAATCCCTCTGACAAAGTATACAAAGCGTGAAAAGAACTAAGTTTTTCTGAGTTTTAATCGTTTCAAAGAATTCAGCATTGGGATTTCCAGCCCCATGAAAGGGGTATCACCATTGTGCCCACTGCTTAGGGAGGAACTCTTGACTCCACACTGCCCAGGATGAGGTACAGCTCTTCAAAGGTAAAAGAACTAGATGTTCATTTCCTTCTCCCATCACCTACTCTCTCACTCACCACAATGCCCCCCTACTTTGGCCAGTCCTAACTCCCTTTCTCATTCAACTGTGCAGGTATCTCCCTGCCAATTTCCTTTCTCTCTTCTTTGCCTTCTTTCTGAGCTTTGTTTCAGCTGTTTGCACACTCCTCAAAGCCTGTTTTCTGACACAGGACACTGACTTCTCCAATGGCCCCTTCCTACACCACTCACCACTGCTGCTGCTATGCTGCACTGATATCCACACCTGAGCAGCATTCCACGCCCTTGCTTGATGCTGCCTCCCACCCACTTGTCCTTTGCCAATGTGTTTCAGCAGTGAATAACTGACCTCTCTCTTAGGTGTCTGCATAAGACAGATTTCATCTTTTTGTCTTTCATGCTGAAGAAAGACGGAAATATGAATACACTGTCGAGTTCATTGCTTATTGCTCGGAGTGCTTCTATCAACTTGATGGCATTGAGTGCAGTGCCTGGCAGTGCTCACAGAGCTGGGCCTTCGGATAATGGGTATATTTATAGTATATGCATTGGTTTTGTACCAATAGCTGCCAAAGTAGTAAACAAACAAATGCTCTCCATAAAACAATGAGAAAGTAGGATCATAATCTTTGATCGATGAACAAGGATGACAGGTTTCCTCGCTCTTTTATGCAGATAGCTTTTCCAACTGCCTGAATCTGAGCCAGCATGAGGAGGCTGAAAGTCTGGAAAAGGATTAGGAAGAGCAATTCCGCACAATCCACCCACACTCAGGGAAGAATATGAATGTCTGTCTAGCACTGACCTTACGGGGCCGGAGACGTGACAGGAGGGTCTCTTCAGGCGCCGAGAAGGATAGCTCAGACCCACACTACAAGATGTGCACCAGTCAAGCTTCACCTGCAGAAGCAGTATACAGACAGGACATGGCAAAAAGCCTATCAGGCCCTTTGAGACAGATCTGTTGCCCAGCAGGGACTTCCCAGGTGGCTAGAAACCTCAATGAGTATGAGAATGGTCTTCCTAAAGAAGTTGTTCTGAAGAGTATGTTTCACTGAGGCTCACAACCTGAATCTATTCCTGGAGGATGAGTGTAGGCATGGTTCATCCAACAAGTCCCCCAAAAGGATGCATTAGAGAGACACGTTAAAACTAAGATCCGTATATTGATCTGGATCTAAGTTTTAAATCAGTATCAAATCTACCTGCAAACTCTAAATCTGTATTTGCATATCCCTCCATACACCCACATAAAAATGAAGATATGCTCACTGCAACCTCACTTTTGCTCAAAGTCAGATATAAACTAACCAATCTGTGAGTCTGAACATGGCTCCATACACCTTTCTGGAAGTCCAGAGAGATTTAAAATCAGTCATCTTGATCAAGGTATTATATAATTGATTAAATTCCAATCAGATCTTTGTTTAAGTGCTACTTCCTCAGTAAGTTGAAATGCAAGTTTTAAGAAGCAGCTTAACTGAAAATGTGGGACAGTTGTAACACGCTAATCAAAGATAGCTCATGGTGGTTTTGAACTACTAGATGAGAGTGGCCTGATTTTCAGATTGCCATGCAGTAAAAACCACAAGTTACATCAGTGCGTGTTCCCATCTTTGAAACCTAGGCCATTAGAGAATATTTTGAAATTATATTAATAACATTAAAAAATATTAATATATAATATTAGTGTGGATCCACTAAAATAGTATTATTGTGAAGGGTCTGTACTACCTGAATAAGAACTATTTGTTGATTGAAACACAGAAAAAAATTAATGTTGATGACTCAACTAATAACTTCGCATTTAAACAAGTTTCAAGCAAAGGATCCTCAGGCATTATAGAAATGGGAAGCATAAACATGCCATTACAATTTTAGGTAGGCAGAATGAAATTATCCAAATTGGATTCTGGCCAGAACAAAGGGCGCTACCCCCTCCCATTCTTGTTTTTAAAAAAGCTCCCTGACAAAAGCAACAGCAGCTGTTGCAAGAAAGGATCCATCAGTCGCTCACAAGATGGGGATCCAGAGCTGCTTTGAGTGGAGTGAACCTGCTGGGAGGATTTACCCTGTTGGCCAAGACATATTGAGAGATGCAGGGGAAAAAATTGAGGGTGTTTCCTCAATTATCCCATACCCCCTGCCACTCTTATGCATGCATATAATTTTTAACATATGTGCTGCTACATCTCCACTATTTCTCTTTGCACTCCAAGTCACCAGGATCTTTCCTGAGGAATGGACTTTGCAGATACAGATGGTAATTAGTTTTGTGCCCACTACGGTGAGCATGAAGACCAGAGTTCACAGGAATGCCCCCCCGTATCAAGATGTGACTGCAGAGCAGTGTTCTCCTCTATCATCAATGTCTTCCACAACTGTACTATCCCAAAATAAATATTCTCAGAAGTCAAGCATTTTCCCTACTTTCCCCTTAAATTAATAGGCATTACATAGTCACTCTGGGATTCAAATATCATCTCGATCACAGAACAACCTCTAACAGCCATTTAGGATTCACAAAAGCCCTCTTTCAGTGGAGTACTCAAGTCTGGCTCCAGACAACCAAAAACTGCAGGGCAGGAAAGTTCTTAAATCCTGGAAAAATGGTAGAACTTAGGTACATATCTAAATCCTTTACATGCTTTATTTTTTAGGGGCTCAAGGCTCCCAGAATAATTGCACTGCACCAGTAATGAATCCTACCTAAAACCAACATTATCTCTGTCCCTTTCCCCTGAAATGCCTCCAGAGCTGCTAGCAGACCAAAGCTATTCTAGAACTAAAAAGGGAAATTTATTCAACAAGCACTATAGCAGGTGGCAGCTGCTAAACAATCTGCCACCAATCAGCAGTTTATGAAAGAGAGTAAAGAATCCAATAATAATGCACAGTTGGGGAGGGAGACACTGAGCCTGCAGTTACTGAGAGAGGCTCATAATTAGACAGAGGCAACTCTTTGGCAAAATTATTTCTCTGAAAATCTGCTTAACTGGTAAAGTTGGCACTCCACAATTCTTGCAGGCATGACACTCACAGCTGACCCCACCACAATGTAGCCTGTATGTTAGAGAAGGAAGGCTTCTTGGGAGGGCTGAGTTGGTAAAAATTGAGGATGGTAGAAAACCCAGATAACTTTATCTCTGTTCTTCTGCCCATTTCCTTCTCCTGGAGAAAGTCTATCCTTATGCAAGAGCCCTGGATCTTTAGGATATTCAACCCTTTCCAAGATGGAAGGATGCAGATCAGTCAATGGCACAATTTTCTCAAAAATCTTCCTAGTGGCATTCTGGTGAAGTGGGGCTCAAGCTGTACAAAGTATGGGGAAGATAGTGAAGATGGTGTGCCTGGGTACCTCAGCCCATCTGCAGGTTCCTGTACCTACTCACCTCCAGTGAGCTGAGTTTGCCATGGTTACTTAACACTCAAAATCCTGAAGGTATGAAATTAAGCAAAATAGATCTGAGTTCAGCTTCTAAGAAGGACTAAGACAACTCCATCCAGCCTCATGGTAAACCTATTTTTTCCAGTTAGATTACAGCACCATCTACAGGCCTTTCCTGATGGAAATCTCGCCTCAGACAGGTTGTTTCACTATCTGTGTATAAATATTTTGTGGCTTCAGCAGCATGTCTAGTGCAGTGACAGACTGCACAGTCCAGCTTAGTGTAAACGGGGTAAATGCCATTACACTGGGTTGAGAAAATAGTTGGGAAACAGATGACAGACAGGTTTGCTTCTTCACGAGAAGCAGCTAATTAGTGAGTGCCCTTGGATTTTAATAGCTTGATTCTAAAGCACAGTGTTGAAGTCCATCAATTCACTTTTATCTTAAATATTCAACTAAACTTGCATTTTTGTTGTACAGTTCTGTTTGGAACAGCTGAACCTGAACTGCAAGAGAGAAAAGTAGAAATGCAGAAGTTAGATTTCAGCTAAAAATGGAAGTATAGATTTTTACTGCTGTAGTCTAGGCTTAAAATACTATTGTTCATGTTGGGCCACATATGCAAAAGCAGTAAGAACAGTTGATCTACCAGGATCCATCATATTTATCTTTAGTTTTGACACAGATAGGAGAACTCTCCACAACACAAAACTTGGCTGATCTCTTTCTGGAGACTATTATTTGCTAAATTACTTGACAGAACAAAAGAAACTTAATTGCTGCTATGCATTTAGAAGATCCTGGAATAAGCACTGATTCAGTGTGAAGAGGGTTGTGGTGAAGCAACCTGCAGGATAGTAACTAATTGTAAGAAAATAGCATCCCTGCGTGCAAAATTTTTTGCTATAAGAAAGTGACTCTGCCTTCATCTGAAGTATCAAAACACAAACAAAATGTAGATTGTTCATTCCTGGCACAAATGCAGTCACTAAAAATCCAGAAGCAAACTCCAAACAAGTAACAGCTAAATGGGAATCAAAAACTGCAGAGACAAAAATAAAACAAACTGGGAAAACTTTACCTGCTTCCTGATATTTTGGCTCTTAGGAGACGAAATTATATTTCAAGCTGTTCTCTGCAGCTAGGGGAGAGATGGGACCTTTTCTTTTTTTAAAGAAAATTTGGGATTCAAACAATCACATGATGAGAGAACCTAAAGTTTTAGGACAGACTATTAACTACCACAAGGCTTGTGATAATATATCACAAGTGCTGGCAGCACTGTGCGAATCAGCACACACAGTCTACCAGAAATTTTCTGGGTTTGAATCTCTGCCATGAAAATAATTTAGCTTTAATATCTATGTAATGTAGGGACCACATACATAAATGCCTTTCAAATAAGATGTTGTTCCTCTCATTCCAAAATGTAGAAAAGGTAAGTGTACAGGGGGATGTGCATGTGTCACAGCTACCACCAGTGTGAGGATTTTTTTGTCTTAAATGCTGTTGTCTTGAATGCTACACACATTATGTAATTAAAAATCATAAAGTTGCTGTTTTACTGATGTGTAATAGTATACGGTGCACACCAACTGCTTCAGATTAATTGCACGTATAAAAACAGATTTCTTTTTAAAAAGTCTGCGTGCAGAGAAGAATCATTAATTTCACTTGAAGTGATTCCCAAACAGGATATGGAGCCTCTAACAGTCCTTTGGGTTGTGCCAATTGTTTTGTGCAGGTGTTTAATCCAAGTGCTCAACTGCACGTAGGGAACAGTCATTCTGCAAGCACGGGGTGGAGTGGGAGCGGCATGGTGGTGTCACATAGCTGCAAGGGGTTGATTCCTCAAAATCAGCAGAAACCTTGGGAAGCTGCTAATTCTTGTAAACAAGAGCCTGGGTTTTATGGAGCAAAATGGAGCAGAAAACTCTGAAGTACATGAGAACCAAATCCCTTCTGAGAAAGCCCTTTTTATTATACCAGTGAAGCACTAAAATCTGCCATAAACAAGCTGATTGCTCATTTCAATCTCTCTGTTTGCAGCCGGGAAAAGCAGCAGCAACCACAGACTGAGTTCAGTGCTGGAATAGGAAACATCTCCTGAAGGTCAACACTCCTTGTATTTTTAGGTTTTGTTAGAACTTCCTCCTTCACACGGACTTGAAAACAATATATACAGATATAGGATAAAAGCTGAGCTGCAATTGTTGTAGGTACAATACGTTCCACTCTTTTCACCCTCTTTGTAACATAGCAGTTTGATACCAAGCTGCAGAAAGATTGGATGGCTCTGAGGTGAAGGAAGGGGAGAGGTCCCAAGATATCACAAAGGAATTCTGAACCTACCACATCTGACTGTGAGGAGTCTGACATAAAAAGAGGCTCCCTTAAAAGCCAACATGGCATCTAGTGAAACAGATTGCATGCATACCTCTGACTTGTGGAAAAGCAGCTCTACCACAGGAACCAGGGTGAGTCATTTGCAATGTCTTGGGAGGAGGAAGAGAAAGAGTAGGAGGAGGAGGAGGCAGAAAGGTTGCGCCCCACACCCTTGCACAATCAAAATATGTTTCCAAAGGGACAGTGACTGCAGAGCTCTGTGAGAGACTGTAGAGACTGAGTCTCAGTCTCAGGCCTCTTCTGACTTTTTGTCCCACTCTTTTTATACAAAGCCACCTGCCACAACTCTTCCTGCTCTAAGTGACTTGAGCAAGTCCTCAAAATGATTCCCATGGGACAGATCTGAAATTAACTCCAGGTAGTGTCAGTTTAGTAGCTTCTATAGATCATGCTGTCAATCAAAACCCAGGAGGTCAGCCCTGAAAAGGGGAACATGCTCTCAAGTGAATCTGCACTCCAGCAGCTTGCCTTGATCCAGAGTTACCAGTAGCTTTCACTTGACCCTATTCAAAAATCTGTGTTGCTTTAAATATTGGCAAGCCAAATGCATGAACTTACTAAAGCAATTGAAGCACAGAAACTAACACATGGCAGCTATGTGGCTCACAATGCCCAGTGTGCCTAGGAAACAACCAGAGAGAAAAACAACCAGTGCTTCCCAGCCTACCTTCAAAACATCATACCAGCTGGCACCTACTGCTTGAGGTGGCAGCAGTCCTCCCTGTCCTGCCCCAACACCACAGTCTTTCTAATACATGAACTGGAAAACAATTTCTTCCACCGAATGGGACAGACAGTTGGTGCTTCGGGCAGGCTGGAAGGGAGCACACGAGCTCAGACTGGGTTTCACCAATGCAATGTAGCTGGCATAAAGCAAGCGTGTTCACTAACGAATTATTCCAAGATCATTAACAGTCTGAGGGAGATACTTACAACAGTTTAATGCTTACTGTCAGTGAAGCTAATATCAAGCTCAGCACTGCCTCACCAACTCACAAAAGGAAACAGGGCAAAAACAGAGGGGAGTGAAACACTGAGGAAAAAAAAACCACAGCATTTGTGAGCTGTTAATTACAAAGATGCACATGTTAGAGTAACAAGGATGTTAATAGAATTTTATTAGTAGACAAGAGATCTGTTTTTGATAGCATTGCAAAAGAGCCAGCATCCAGTGGGCCCAACACTGGGCTGGTGCAAACAGCATTTCAGTAAAGCCCATGTGGATCTGACCTCAGCACTCGGCACTGTCTGCATCACACAGCTGCTCGGTAAAACTGCCTGCATGGTGCATGGGGAGCTGTAGGGGTCTGTGGCTTTTCATACACTCAGTGGCTGCACAACTGGTCTTTGACATATATTTGCATGTTTCAAGCTGTAAAGAGTGTTTGTTTTTCCAGCCAGAGTGATGGCTGTAACTCTAAAACTCAGACCACTAAGGTGCTCGGCAGTCATGGCCCCACGCACAGGCAGAGTGGCAGCTAGCATACATCACCTCCTCAGGGAAGACATCCACAAGAGATTAGTAATTTACCCACATATAACAGGGATAAATAAATGGCAAATAATCTGATATCAATCTTACACTTTTTTTTTTTACACTAGGCTCAAGGAAACATAACTCAAATGCTTCTGTGCAGTCATGATGCACAGAGCCAAGCTAAGCTCATAGTTATCAAAGAATATTTAGCACCCTTACTCTGAAGCTCTCAGATCAATGAAGTCCACAGTCTTAATCTAATGTTGCTCTTGCTAACAATATGGTTACTGTAACGTTGGCCCTGATTCTCAAAGGAAAGAGGATATTAGAGTAGAAACGCCTGGTAATGAAATCTCATGTAATGAAAGAGTGTTTATAGTGAAATGTTTGCATGTTGCCAGCAAATCAGAGCCTCACAATGTGATTTCCGAAAGCCTCTATAATGATACAAATGCAACAAGCTGGGAATGGGTGGCAGGCACGTTATTTAACATTTATTGTTATCACATAACACACTAACTCAGCAAGCAAAAAAAGGTGTGAGAGATAGTAGTATTTCACAAAATACACACAACACAATTAAGAATCACAGGCTTGGAACATTTATAAGTGCTTTCAGTATATGTTACTTCTTACTAAAAATGAACTGCATGTAGCTCAAGAGAAAGTCTTGTATCTGTAGAAACCAATAAACCACAAGGGAGAAATCTTTCCAGTGGATGGTAAAAGAGTGGAACAGTCATATCGTGAAGAGGGAGCATGTGAAAAAACTTGAGCATGATAAGGACAAAACCTATGCTATGGAAGTGCTGCCCCTACGAGACAAAGTGTTTCAGACTACCTCATACCCGGTGACAGGTGAATCAAAGCAATCCTCTTGTCACCAGTGGTATGAAAAGACTGGAATCCTCATCCTCACAGTGCTACAAGTGTGAACAGAGGCTGTGCATCTGCAAATTCTCTGCACATGATGATCCCACAACACAGAAGGGTTATCCGTATTATGAAAGGTTGCAGGATTAGGCTCTCAAGGTAAGACTTCAAGCAAAGGAGGGCAGAGTGACTTGCATACACAGGTGCGTCCACTTGTGTCAAAAACACAGTTAAGATGTTTGCTTTTGGCTTGTCCTCTGAGTTACAGCTAAGTGTGACTAAAACCAGATTCATCTCTTTGAAACCTGATGCCCATCATGATATTCATTTGCTCATTTAGCTATAAAAATAGTAAAACTTTATATTTGAAACATCCCAGCAATATCATCAGCTTTCAGACAGATGCATCCATATAATCATCAACTGGTTGATCATTCACCTGTTGATCATCCCCCTTTTAAAGTATCCCACTTTAGTTACTCTCTCTTCAACCAGAGGATCCATAAAAAGACACGGGTGTTTGGCTCTTTGTCATTAATTGATTTTCAGAGGTAGCTCAGGGGTTTGTAGATCACTTACTAAGCAAGCCAGGAAGCAGACGTCTCCTCTGCATGAACAAGCATGCCAGAAACACACCTATCTGCTCAGCCAGCTTCTGCCAAGATCATCTTCCACCAAGATCACTCTTTCAGGATAGCACAGGTGCAGCCTCTGAATCCTGTATATTCCTCAGCAAAGCCTGAAATCTATGTTAAAAATTAGAGCTCATTTGATCTAGGCACTGTAGCGATACATTAGAGACAGGTTCTAACATGGGATATTCAATGTCTGAACAATTAAGGTAGATAAAGGCTGGGAGGGGAAGAGGCAGCACAACTCCCCCGTGATGATAAAATAATGGGAGAACCAGGAAAAGAAGAGCTGTAGCCTATCCAGTCTTCTGTGCTGTTCAAGGACCTTTTATTTTCTGTTCGTTACTTGTTAATTATTTCTGAATGCTGGAGAAAGCAAAAAGCTAAAGACAAACAATTCCCAATAGAGTTAGGAAACCTCCCTGCTATAAAGCACACTCAAATTGGTTGAGTTTGCAGCCAAAAGTGTTCCCAGGAGAGGGAGCCCAGCTTGCTGCTAAAAGAAAAGGACCAGTTGGTTTCTGAAGTCCGTGGACATATAAACAGAGGAGGTAAAACATGAAACAGAAATTTGGAGAAAATTGCACAGTGGAAGCTGCACATGTATGAGCAGGCTGTGTCTTTCAGAGGATGGGAATGTGCACTAGCAGGCTGCCATGCACAAGCGCACGATAACTGGAACACAATTGTCTCACAGTAAACTTTGGCATAGGGCTGCCCCAGTCCTGCACTCTGTCACAGCTTCACAATTTTTAGCATCAGGTAGCTGGGTCACTCTAACCCTGTGTCCCTGTAAGCTAACCAGCAGACGTAAAACTACCTCAGTGCCACTGAAATCTCACTTTTCTGTATTGAGAAGCAAGTGTCTGATGGACACTGATGGGTGTGCACTTTGGTGGACAGCATTCAAAACGACTAGAAGACTGAAGTGTGGGCACGTACATTTATCAAAGTTACTCTGGCTCAATATAGATGCTGTAGATGCTTATCCAATTTTCACGAAACACTCACCTCAGATACCAAACTCCAGAAAGTATCTTTCATTTTGAGATTTTATATCTCATCAAGTCACAGGTCAATAAAAATTAAAATAGAAGACAGCTGTATAGAATTTTATAGCACTGACATAAAAATTGTGATTTACAAAAAAAGTTTTTTCTTTCTTTGCTGTAAACCAAATTCAAGGGGCAATCACTTGTCTAGAAAGAAATATCCTTCAGTAAAATCATCATAAAGAATTTTAAACATTGATAATGATAAAGGGCCAGTTTTAATTTTTCAGTACTTGCAGTACCTGTGCCAATGCACAGATATTCTCTACGGCTTTGCCCAGTATATAATCTTTCCTTCTTTTTCCCCTGCAACAAAACTCTCAGGCACATTTGTAACATATATCCAGAGCTATTTTAATATAACACTGTTTTTTTGAAAAGCTTTTTTAAGAACTAATTACGAAGTACAAGAGAACTGAGTAACAGTTTTCTTTGACAGAGTTAACAGTAATGTTGGGTCAAACAGTAGAGCCCAACTTGACAGTCATTTGCAGCATTTATTACAACAGAGCATAAATAAGCAACCTGAAGCTGCCTGCTTTTATTTCTTGACTGCCCTTTATATGGTGAATTTCACTATGGCTGATGGGGACAGTGACCTGTTCAGCACTGCAGCAGAGGAGGCATGCAGGCAGACACGAACAACACTGACAGCAGTTGGCCCCCGGAATGCAAGGAATCTGATGGGGAAGGGGCAGGCAGCTGCTGGATCTCCAGTCGCTGCCTCTGCTCCTGGAGACAGGTAGTGAGGAACTTCTGCATTCAAAAGTGACATTAGTCTGATTGAGCTTGATAACCACGAAGTTGGCCCACCCCTCTAAAAGAGCATCTAATCCTTTTTTGACCCCATTTAAAATCTTATTCTCTAATTAGGTTAAACAAAATAAACACACAATTCAATTAGGAACTGTACAAAACAAGAAATTTCTTTTATTTCATGCTTGAAAGTTTCACAGGTTACTCAAATGAAGCTACAGCACTGCTGAGAACTTTCATCTCCCATTGGCTTCAAACAGCTCCAGGAGCTCTTAGCAACTATCAAAAAGCAAGTCCAATATAAACATATAACTCAAATTACATGAACATTTCCTTTCTCATTCATGTATCTCCACTCTACAGAAATGTTGACTTTCCTAATGATGTTTTATACATATTGGCAAGGTGTGTAACCCATTACATAGCCATAAATATAACTATGGAATTACACTTCTGATTGTCTAAAGAATTAGTAGGGATATGAATGACCCAGCTTGCAAAATCAATTTACATATTCAACTTAGATGTTTATCTATCAAAACATTCTAATTACCAGTTCAAATCATTATCATCTTTCAACAGTTCTATCTCCAGTAACAAAAATAGGAGAAAAAGCAAAAAAAGAAATCAGTGAAATTTCTGTGATGAGAAGGTCAAAATATTGTTCAAATTTTAAGCAGAGGTAGTGTTGATTACACAGTCTGTATTACTCATTGCTTTTCTCCAGCTGAGCAGCTTTGCCAAGCATTATTCTCTGCTGGATTTCAGCTATGCTTGTGTGGACATTGCTGCACAGATAGAAGATATAGAGCCATGATATACAGTGGGAGCCACATATGTCGTGCTCCTACACTATTCATTTCATTGTAGAGTTATAATAGTTGCTATGTCACCACTAATCCTCTCTCTCCTGGTCACTTTTATATGTTATGGCTGAGACTGTACTTATTTATTTTTAGTGACTTGGTAACGTAGGTCATACTTCACACAGGTCTCTTGTCCACGCAGATGCAGGCAAAGTACAAGTGTGCTTTGGAAACACCACCACAGTTTCACAGAGCGCAGATGTCTGACGTGCAATTCATGGCCATTGAAAGGCTCAGGCAATCAAAACAATGATGGAGAGCTTCCACAGGTAAAACATGGCCCAAATAAAATTCAGAAAGGTTTAACATACTCACTGAAGATGACAAGAATCCTGAATAATTGCTCCAGGGAGCGTGTATATAGTATACAGCCATTTCAGTGTAGTAAATCAGAGCGGTGATTTGGTTTGAACCAATGTCTCACTACCACCACTCCTGCATTGATCATGCTGCCAGATCCAAGATAAAGAGTCTAACAACAGCCTCAAGAAGCCAGGGAGAGATCAGTAGCTCCTGGCCACCAGTGGAATAGCAGGTTTCCCTCTTCACAGAAATGCCTTGGTAGGAAAGAGAATGTGAAGAATGGTAAGCAGGTTGTTTGCAGGCAACACAATTAATCTGTCTGCCTCTAAACATGCACAGTCCAGAACTGCAATTAATTTATGGGTCAATCTCTCCTGTCCAGATTCCCTTTAGTTCCCTCTGTAATGCTTTCTAACAGGTCTTCGTGGTTCAACTGCATAGTAACTAGGATGAGAAACTGGCAACAGGAACTAACGTCCCTATTAGAATAACGTATTTCATGTTCATCATGGTAATTCTTTTACACAAAAAAAGTACTAGATTAAATAAAAACACGTGGTAGAATTACTTCTCGTGCCTGTCTTAATTTTAATTTATTGAATAAACATTATGAACATGATCTGTGGATGGAAATACAAACAAAGAAATAAAATGGGTAGAAATAAGATCTGAAGTCCATCAGTAATTTGATTCAGCTTGTAATTGTGAACATTAATGGTTGCAGTAATATGCCTGGTTTTAAACAGTTTCTATTCTGGAAAACTGGAAAACCATAAACATTGAAATCAACCTGACGGATTAGTACTAGGACAAAACATTTTGGAGAGGGATTCATGCGAGTTCTGTTGCTTTCCATGGATCAGCTCTAATGTAGAGCAGCTCTAATATCAGGTAAATGATCCTGATCTATCTTTAGTATAGCGTCACTCAGTCATACTTTTTACAGTTTACTTGTAAATTTTGAGCAGAAAATAGGAGTCTTGAATTTGTTCCAGCAGACATCTGATAAATGACTCATAAACTTACAGTTTCCTTCCATTTTGTCCTACTCATTACCTTTAGCCCTACAGTTTTGTTTGAGGGTTGTTTTCTTGGTTTGTTCTGAGGGGTTTTTTGAGGGGAGGACAATGAATATTTTTTGAAGGTACAGTTGCACCTGCTGCACATTCAATATGCCTGTACCAAAAGGCTAATCTAAATCCCCCTCACTTGTCATTTTCTTAGTTTACAGTCATGTTTCTTGCAAAATGTATTTTAAGTTCACAGGATCCAGATACCATTTACAGAATTTCCAAAGGTGACAAGTGTTGAACTGGCAGCATTTCCTTTTAAAATGACTTGTCAGCAGTATGGAGAGGGTAAACTAGCACCAAGCACTTTTGAACCTATGCTTAGCACATTAAACAGAAAATTACTGCTTTAAGGATCATGCTTCTATTTTCTTCAATAACTTCTTTACTCCCTCTTACTCTTCTGCTTATCTGTGGTTATCACATGGGTCCTATACCTTCAGAAATGGGTCCCTTTTCTCAATTCAAGACACTGTTATTTGACCTAATGCAAAATTCAAATGGTTTACATTTGTTTTCTTTTCCTTCACATTTTTTCCTCTCAATGAGCTTCACAAAAGCCTTGCCACATAAGGCTTATTCCCTCTGAAGGCACACTGGTAACTTTTATCAGAGCACACTTCCTCATATATTTTGTGATCTCAGCTCCTAAAATCTCTAGGAACTTGCCTGCAACTGAAGTCCAGTTTAGTAGCCTATTATTTCCTATTACCATAGGGTTTCTTTCCTAGACTGAGATAATGTTAGTTTCCTTTGTGTCCATTTACACCCCTCTGCCTCCCTATAGAACTATTAAATATTGTAATTTATTTGTATTCTCCTACAGTGACAAAACCCAGCACACTCCTATCCCTCACACCTGCCAAAGACCAGTCGGCAATTAACTCTCTGAGACCACAGATACTAAAATTTACAGATGTGGCCTTTTTCTTGTGATTTTCCAAAATAACACAAGTCTCATAGGTTTTGTCAGGATTCTGTTTGAACTAAATAATAGCTTTTTAGAAATATACTCTCTAGGTTTTAAGAATCACCAATGATGGGAAACCCACTGCAACCTATATTAATTTGATTTGAATTTGGCTACCTTCCATTTTGTCTTGTAAACTACAAGCAGGTCAACCCTGAACTTTCTTTCAATGTAGCTAACCAGACACTTGCATGTGTGGGTCATTGACAAACCTATTTTCTTGTTACAGCCTTTTGGGGTGTCAGGCCTCGGCAGGGGATAGGCCCTCCATTGCATGGAGTCTGGTAGAGGGACAGTGACACCAGCCTGGTCTGTGCCACAGTGTCACTTTAGGACCTTACATTACACAGTATTCATCACTGTTCCGGACGCTTTGCTGGTAGTCTGAGCCAACAGAAAGTGAATAAAACATCCAATAACTCAGCAACCATACCTTCTTTCTTTTCTTTTAACTTTCCACTCTAGGTTTGCACAGTCCAGTAAAACCTTCATTCTTAGCAGCAATAAGCCACCTTTGCAATGAAAGGAAGTTTCAGCAACTGTGAATGCTAATACCATGATGCTATCGGTAATTTCTAGTGACTCTTTCTCTGATTTGCCCTTGCTCCAGCCAATGTAAGCTTTTACCATTTACACAAATGGGTGCAGGATCCAAGTCCCCCTTACATAGCACTACTCCAGCATGACTGTACTCCACCTGTGTGACAGTTCTGTTTAAATCAGCGGCCTACAGTTCCAAAGCTCAGGAACAGGTAAGTATATCTTTGACTTCCTACCCAACATTTATACAAACCTTCAAGGCCGGTACAACTAGCTTTAAAATATCATATATTATACAGCAAGACTTAGTGGATTCATAAGGTCCTATTTCTGCCAGACCTATAGTTCAGAAATGCACGAAAAAGTTCAGGACCGTGTATACCAACTCACACATACAATCAGGTAAGCTACACCTTGTAGATAAAAGTGTTTATTTAGAAGGTGGGCAGGGATTGGGGGCAAGGGGGCCAGGTATTCTTCAAATAGCAGTGAGGATGGACTAACCACTGAGTAAGAAGAAACCTTTTCTACATTTATTTGCAAAGGGCAGACTGGAGTGTTTCTGCCCCCATGGCAGAGGAACAGTGCAGGAAGCCCTCTATCCAACCAGAGGTAAAGCCCATTGAAAGGGGGGAAAAAGGCCCAAGAAATAATTTACAAGGTTCTGGTTTTAAAATACACTTTTCAGGAGTGTAAAGGAAGCACAAAGCCGACCTCAGCACCTAGTCTGTCCTCTCCAGCTCTGTGAGGTGTAAGGAAATGAATCACATTTGCAGGAAAGCAACACGGCTGATGCAGCCCATAACAAAATGCTTTCTCTGGGTGCCTTGCTCCCACAGGTTGGCTCTCAGCATCTCCCAATAGGATCTGCAGCCACCTGTGGTCCTGTAACTGCTGGTGGTGCCACTGACGTGGCAGAGGCTGTATGCTGGGAAGAGGACACCAAAGACACTCCCATTTCACAATTCTTGGCCACAAACACTTTTCCTGGGTCAGGCCCTTGAATAAATTGGCTGTTACTGCCTTGATGAGCAAACACAAAGTATTCCAGCGCCTGTAGCACCACCCTGAGAAATTTTTCCCTTTCCCTGTAATCAGATTTTTTCACAGGCAGGCAAGCTTGGGAAGGTTTTCTGGCAAATCTCTCCCCAAAGCATCTCTTTGGAGCCAACCTTATGCTAAAAGAGTGAGTAGCTCATTACCTGTGAGGAGAAGTCAGGTGGCCTTGCAAATGCCCCTTGCCAGGAGATGTGAAGGTAGGGACACCAGGGCACCTTCAGGGCTGCCAGCAGCTCCATGTGCCTTTGCATGAGCCAGCAGTGCCTGAGGAGCTGGCCTAGGCTTGGAAGGAGGCTGGTATGGCCTTCCCCGACTGGCAGGATCTGGTCAAACAACAATGGCTTGGAATCATTTCCAAACTCAAGAACTGGCCTGCCAGTCCTGAGTCTGTCCTGAAACTTTGGGGGTTTCTCAAACAAAGGGGAAAAAAAGGTAAAATAAAGCAAAGCCTTCATGAGCTAAATCACAGACAGCATCCAAATCCCCCCTGCTCATATTAACCCTAGCAAGTCTAGGCGATACTCTTCATATCCAAAAGAAAATAAAACAACATTAAATTAATAATTAGCTTCAATTTATGACAAATGCTTTATTGAACTTTAATACTTTATGAAAAGAAAGAGATGTTTGCACATGAGCTTTTTGTGCACGTGCCTCTTGGGTATTTAATTAGAGGCTGTTTTTGCTAAGTCACATGCCTAGTAGGAAAGTCTGGCTTTAACCAGCTTTCTCCTAGAATGCAACCAAAGTAACAGGCCTCATGCAATCAACTGCAATGGATTTGATCCTTAAAAACAACATTTGAGAAAGCAGGTGTCTTTGGCGAGCCTCACGCTCCACAGATGGGTGAGACAATTAAGTACCGCAGGAAGTGCTGTCTTGCGCTGCAGAAACCATATCAACAGCTTGGTAATGGTGCTGTTCTCGTGAGAAAAGCGGGGTCATTATTAAATGGATGGAAACTGTTGTTTGTAAAAGGCATTTGTACAAACGTAAACCCTTCTTTACTGCCACATTAAATTTATCACAATGCAAAGAACTGTCAGTAAGAGGGTGTTCGGTCTTCCCCCGCCACCATTAGGCCATTTAAAGCAGAAAACTTCATCAGTGGTGTGTTAATCCAAAACTGTATGTTCAAAAATTGATCAAAATACTGATCCTCCTCAAATCCTTGCTTTCCTAGTGGAATGCTTTTCATTTCTGTTCAAGGTAAAGTTAGTTACTGATTGCATGCGACACTGGGAGCAATGCCTATGTAGGGTACTTAACACCATTCCTTATAAAAGAGACAGAAAGAGAGAAAGAAATCATTCTCCCCAAATAAATTTGCATGCAGCTATTACTCGCAGTAGACTCGTGACATTTGGTTTGAAGAAAAATGCCTTTACTTTCTGTCATAAAATTTGACTTGTGCTTTGCTTGTGTAGCAGCTGAAAAGAGAAACCTCTCTTCTCTGGCTTCCATTTTCTGAAGAATAGCAGCTCTGCAAGAAAATGCATAAACAACAAGCAAGCACACCAATTTCTTTGGAAATCCAAGAAGCTGCTGCAGCACTTGGAAAAGCAGTATGGAGACAAACAGGCTGACTCTGTTACCCAGCTACAAGGTCTGTGCAGCTCACACCTCAACAACACCCAGAGACAGCAGATGCACTCCCAGAAACATGGAAAAACAGAAAAAAAGACTGCCCTAATCTTCCCTCACTCTACTGAACATCACGAAGACCCAACATGTAACCTTTACAGTCCTATCCATCACTGGGATAACAGGATCTTCTCCTATCATTAATTTTTCAGTCCGAGTGGTAGTAGTATCTGCTGAAATGCTTAAGGAGATGGATGAAAATCCTATAGGTGACAGGAAAAAAGCAATTCATAGCATCATACAGTACTCAGTTAAACTAAGGGTTTTTTTAAAGAAACATGAAGTCCTGGTTTTCATCCAATGCTTTGCTTTTTGAAATGATGCTCTGGTTTCAAAACAGTGAAGATTCAAGCATTATGAAATACCAGTTCCTTTGGAAATGCATCCCCATTTCCACATGGCACATATAGGGGACACTGTCTTGGAGTAGCCTTTCTCCACAAAAACCTGTCGCAATCAATATATACATTGAAGAATGAAAATCAGAGTAGCAATTAAATCCTTCTTCAACAAAAGCTGGCTGGGGTTTCCAATGTAAAATTAGTAAAGATGCATAATTTAAAAAAAAATAAGAAACCAGCAGTTTTCTACAGAGGAAGTTACTTTTAGTTATTTATTTCAAAAATATTTTCCCCAAAAAGAGGTGAACAGGTAGAGACTGACTGACCTTGAAGTGTTACAGCATTATCTTCTGTGATATCCAGCAGAAAAAAACTGCCACAAACTATTTTATAGACACCTGGCTCATTATGTCTTACGAATTAAATCCTCATTTATCTATATGCACCTAACAGTACCTACTCATCGCTTTCACTTAAAAACACATTGCCCTTCTTTCTAGCCTTGTTAATTTCCAGATGCTAATTAAATTTATTCTCATAAATGTATCTGTTTAGCATGCATGACTAGATCATTTCTCAATATCCATTATCCATTGTACATTCCAACATGTTTACCTACTGCTTTTGTTTTGCTTTGTTTTGTTTGGATCCATTTCCATCAGTTTAAAGGAGGGAGCTTATGAATTTAAGGTTCCTGTTGTGATGCTGGGTGGCTGAATTCTCAGGCTTAGTGCTTTTGTAAACATCTTTGTCTCAACCTACTGTCAGGCAGAGGTATTTTCAGATTATAGCATCAGAATATGTAAGAGTAGAATGGAGAAACACCACTCTGAAAGGCAGCATTTGAGACCCTTTATTGGGTGTTTCAGCAAAGGTAGAAATTCTTTTTCTCCCCAGACCTGCCCTGCCCACCACAAAGTCTGGCTGAATACTGTTTTCTGAATGCCCCACTCCACTCAGTGTAAGCAGCACAGCCCAAACCCATTAGGAAGGGACTGGGACTGTCATAATGGAAAACAGCATCTGAGTCCTGGTCTGACTCCTCTTGCAGGTTTGCAAGATCTGGTCAGGAGAATGAGGTGGTAGCACTGCTGAGCACCTTTCTGGTAATTTAAAAAATCCCCTTGACAGCCAGGTAGAAGACTACCTTTCAACTTCTGCACCCAACCACAGCACAGAGCCTCAAAGAGAAGTCTCAAAAGGAGAAAACTTGAAAGGTCTCTAGAGCCCTGCCCTGCTCTTCTCCCACACACTGCCATTGCATCTTCCTAGACTTGCAACACTGGACAGCAACAGCCTGGCCTTCGCTGGCTGTCCCTGCAACTGGTTCCCAGATTTCCCCAGCCACCATGTGGTTCTTAGGGGTGGGACAAAAAAAGACAGCTATTTCCTCTTTGTTTCTTAGCACGTACCAACTCCCTCATCTCAGACTCTAATCAACTCCACACTTTCCATTTTTTTGGTGTTTTGCGCTTTTTTTTCAACTAACGCCATCAACTTTAGTCTGCAACTTAGTGACCGGTATTTGTTGTCATGAAGGATGCTTGTCCTATAAAAAAATCCTAGGATTTCAACAAAACTTTCTATTTTAAAATAGGGTTAAAAATCCACTTTTTAGCAGTGGAAAGCATTCTGAAAAAATCTGCAAGTTTTTTTTCTCTTCTCTCACCCTTACTAGTATTTTCCTTACTAAAATCTGATTTTTTTTTGTGATGAATTACATCAGCCAGAGAGGATTTCAACCCAGTTTGACACTTCACAGTGCAGACTGCATATCAACATGCTGCTATTCCATCTCACTGAAATTAAACCTCATGTCTATCTTAGACTCTTAGACAACTCAGTCCAGGCTGCCCTTTCTGCTTTACCACACTGCATTCCCCAGCATGACCACAAAAACCATGACTTCCAGCATGGCTCTCTCAGTCAGAGAGCTCTGTGTAGCACTGAAAATGCACCTGGTCAGGAAGTTTAGGGTCAGAGTAGCAGTGGGGCACAATGTCCACAAATTTCCACTAGCAGAGGTCATTGCAGCTACTTGTTGGGACACAGATGAATGCTGATTCAATCCCAAAGCTACCTGATTTGGTTGATCAAGCACATTTTGAATTAGAACAGTTCAATGGAAAACAGAACCTACCCTCCATTTTCTCTATGAAAAATATGGCTGTGCAAAGCCTACTTTCTGTTGAGAAAATTTAAGTGAAACATTCTCAATGCAGAACTGGTAGATGTAAAACTGTGATGCTTACTAAGGCACAACTCAAAAAGCTGTTTTTAACATGCCCCTAATGCATGTCCACAAAACTGCCAAAACATGTCATTGCTCACAAATTTAATGAAAAAGATTCCTTAAAAAACCCAGAAATATTCCTAGGAGGATGGCTTGACTGATGCATTTAGCTTTGAAGCATTACAGAAATGGCCTAGCAGGAAGAAAATAACCCTGAGATTGGCTCAGTTGGTTAGAACATGGTGCTAATAACACCAAGTTTGTGGGTTTGATCCCTATATGGGCCATCCACTTAAGAGTTGGACTTGGTGATCCTTGTGGATCCCTTCCAACTCAAAATATTCTGTGATTTCTGAAAGAGCAAATACAGCTCTTGTCACAGGGCCTGGTTTTACTGCTGCTAAAGTGAGGAGACTCCCTCTGTAAGAAATACCTGAGACTGTATGCTGCAAAAGCAGAGGCAAACAATGCCGGCTACTGGTTTGCTTACACACCACCGATTCAGTGATTTGATTCAGCACAGGATCTGCAGTGCTATTTCATTCAGTTTAACACAGATGATCACTATCTGCATGTGGGTGCTGAGAGGCCAAGGCATGAGCGTGAAATCAAGGTCAAGGAAGCAAGAAGAACTCCCTTATTTATCCCATGGAACAGTTATTCTATCCACAATAATGCTGGTTAACAAATAATGTAAAAAAGATTGGCGTGCTGCCAGGATGACTGAATTGATTCCTACACAGCACAGCACAAATCTTTTGATCTCCCCATAAAGAATGGGAAATTATAGCCACGGTGTGTACCTCGCAGGAAAAGCAAATAAAAATGAAATGAACATTTCTAGCAGTTTTGACCTTGCTTTGGGGAATACTGCTTTAAATTTGATTGCCCTGCCCAATTTTTATTTCACAAGAAGACACAAGCAAGTCAAAAAGACAACTTTTAGTATTCTCTTTGATGAGCTAGAAAACTGGATTGTCTTCTCCCACCCCTTTATTTTTTTCCCCTTCATTCTTATACTCAACAGAAAAGATTTTATCCAGGCTTTGATTTGATTTTCAGGATTTCTGGTGGGAAATTCTTACAGCAGATATTTTACTTCCATTGGGGTTTATGGTGCTATTCTGTCTAATTATTTCTGGCATTTTGCCCATCAAATTGTGAGTTTCTTCAAAGGAATGAAATGACAGGAGGCCTCCTTCAGAGCAATCATGGATCGGGTTTGAATTTTGTTGTCTTGGAAACAAGCTAGTTCTTGTCATTGAATATATTCATAAAATAATGGTTGAAACATCACTGATAATAATGGGCTCTTTCCTTGTCAAAATTCATGTTCTGGGGACTTTGCTGCAAGAGGCTCTATCAAAGAGTTTTTGCAGATATTGAAGCTTATTTCAACACTTCTGTTTAAAATCTCCAGATCAAGATTCCCACCCCTCCACACCTGCGGCCAGCTCTGCTCATGGGAAGTGGCTGGTGGGAGTCAGGAAATCCCCAGCACCCCCATCCAAGGGCCATCAGCTAACTGTATCCCTACAGCCAAGACACCAAGACATGCACCCACCTGTGCCCATTTGTCAGAAACAGATCCAAATCACGAGACCAGTGTGGAGAACTTTGTCTGCATTACGCCTGCTGATATAAGACGGAAGGTTCAGCGACTCTCTTTCAGCTTTTTAGCAGGTTCTTCACTTTTCAAAAAGATTGATATTGATCAATGAACCCAGAGAGAGAGAGGTGCTTTTTCAGGAAGGCTATTTAAATCAGGAACCCACATCACTCTTCAAGCTTCTGTATCAATTAATCTGTGTTAGGTTTCAGTTTTTCATATGTATTTAAAACCAAGGAAAAAGGAGCCCCTGCATCAAGATGCTGTTGGTTTCTGAAAGGTGTGAATTAAGCTGAGAACTCTGCAGGACTTGACAAACTCCTATGTCTCCCTGAGATTCCTTGTGTGTGTGTTTATGTGGATGTGCACATGTGTGTGCATGACTCCGGTACACAAATATGGAGGCAGAGGGGGTGAAGCTTTAAAAGTCATCAGTGGGGACAGGTCATAAAAAGCTTCCATTCTACCAACTTGTCCGTGAAGCATTTGGCTCGATATAGTAAACCTGTGGGACACTTGAGAAAATTAAAACTCTAAATTATTACTAGAGAGACTAGCCACAAAAGATCTGCTGCAAGAATCTTACTAGCAGTCTTACAATTTTTTCTGTCCTTCTCAAATCACTACATAATGACACAATACTCAAATGTCTAACAAGGCCATTTAACGTAGCCTGCAGAAGAGGATTCTCTTGTGAAATTTTACTACAGCCTCTTTAGTACAAAGCTTTCTCAGATTATTAGCAATTTGCATTAGGTCTATTTAATTTTGAGGAGTGCCAGTTCAGTGACCACATGCATATTAGAGCTTATGAAGTGCAGGTGTCTAAAAAGTTACCAAAAGGTCATAGGAATTCTACAAGGCATTTGGGATTTTCAAATTTTCTCTTCATTGCAGCAAGGGAAACCAGCACAAATCCTTTCATGAGGCCAGAGACTCCTATCTGGGGCCCAATGAGTTGCAAGCATTAGCTGTGCAACGCTCATGTCCCGGTAGAATCCTTTTCTGCTACATACAAGCGTCTTTTAGCAAAACTTGCCCATTTCTCTGTGACAGAATAGCCTGAGGAGGGGGGGAAATTCCTTCCAAGAAATCTGGACGGCTTTTCTTGTAAGAACTGCAAGAGCCACCTCTTTTCAAGCAAGAAACACATGGGCTGCTGGTGTGACATACATGCTGTCAAGGAGTTAGGAGTCACTAGAGAAACGCTGCAGCACTTGAAAACAGTGCTGACAGAACAATCAAATAACAAAGGATAGCAGCAAATAAAACCCATATAAAGAACCAGGTCAGTTTTCTTTCATGAAAACATTCCTACCTTCTCCTTCCAAAACATCGAACTTCTTGCTTCAAATTGCTCCCAAAGCCTACAAGAAGCGTAACACCTGAAAGAACAGGTGTGATAAACCCTGGGCTTTTTTGAGACCCCAGTTGCTTGATAACTGTGTTTCAGCAGAAAGACCACATCTTGCACCCAACTTTAAAGTTAGGCCTCAATGGATGTAAAAACTGGTCTCAGAGCCATGTAGTCTCTTGAATAAATGCCAGATGATTAACTGCTTCTTCACCTTGGTGAGATGGAAAAAAGCAGTCACAATGTCTTCTGTGCACCAAGGGCACATAACCCGTACAGAGCCTCACCACTTTGTGAGGATATTTTTGTGCCTTGACTATTTTACACACATGCACTATTTCAGACTCCTATCACAGCCACCCAACCACCTAAAAAAATTATTGTTCTGGCTCAAGAAAGCAGGATCTTGCCAAAAACATTAGCTCATCCTTGTGAGTCAGACACTCCAATCAAGATTATAGAATCTCCTACAGTAGGGTCTGAGAGGAAACACAGCTTTACAAGGACAGAGCATTTCAGGCTGTCCCACATCAAGATTCAAAAGGGATCAGTGTTATGCATCATACCATTGCATTACTCTGAATGCACACTGAAGCATGGGAAGGTGAGGAGCAAACAGGAGGGGAAAAAATCTTTGCAATCTGTTCTTCGTAAGTCAATGATTATGAATCAGTTATCTAATGAAGCAGTAATAGGAATGATGACTAAGTAAAGTAGCTAATAAAACTAATTTATGTGAAGCTGAAATTTTTAGTATTATGCACTAAAGCAAGCATGATGTCTCAGCATAGTAGGGGCAATGTTAGTGCTATTATATACCAAGCACTTGCAATGCTACAAGATGATAATACAACTAGATATGCTGAGCTTCTGCATTTCTGATTAAAAGCTTGGCTCTTTAGCACATACCAATCTACTGGCCTTTCCATGCCACCCACATGTTTGCGGGGAAATACACCCTGCTCAGTTCTGGGTGCCAGCATGTCTTCTCAACTTCACTAGGGAAGAAAAGAAACAAATGAAGGGACTGATAAAGTAGATGTTTTTCCTGCTACCAGTGCCTCCATTTTCCTTGCTTTCTCCACTTTTTTTTTTATTTAACACAAAACCAAAGACAAGCATCTGACTAACCTTGACTGGAATGAACCTGATACTCTGCAATGTGTACAGTTGGCAATAAACTATGGCACATATAGCTTCTCAATACTGCATTTCCATTTTAACTGCTCAGCTATGAGAGTATTTCACTCATACTGTAACTCAAATGATTACAGATTACTTTAATGCAATTTGCTCTTTTTTTGCTTTCATGGGTTTTAGAAAATTAATAGACATAAGCAAGCTTGCCAGGAAGTTTGAAGGCAGAGACAAATGAAGGTCTTGGGAGCCCAAAACACAAGCTACTTAGCTACTCAAACTATACCCTTCTGAGAGAGGAAATATGCAGTGTGATATATTTGTTTGCTGTCTCTGGCAGGAAGGCCTGCCAGGATAGCCTCACTGTTCTGGCACGTGGTCAAGATCTCTCCCAACACACAAAGTCAAACCAAAGCCAGAGACATGAGGACGCCCCAGGGCTCTCACTACCTTTGGTCTGAGAACACCTTTCCTAGTGAAAATGCAGCTGAGGTGAATCAAAAATTAGTATTTGGGATAAGTCTTCACAGTTCAAATTCCCAAGCCAGGAATTTGAATACACCCATATCAAGCCATCGCAAGGGTGAAGAGCTTGGCAGTGGGTGCACAGTGAGACTCCGTACCTGGGACCCCAAGAGGCACAGCGGCTGGCAGCTCCCAGAACTGAGACATGAAGAACCATGTTCAAGAGCCCTGACTAGGCAAAACAGCCCCATATCATCACTAAAGCACACCTTGCATCATCTGCCCCAGAGGGACCAGTGGTCACCATATAGGATGTCCATGATGTGGGAAATGCCAAGGCACTCATGCCTTAACTGCCTGCAACCCAACACCCTTACTGCCCTGAAATGACAACAGGGACTTTAAAAGTTGATTTTCTTGTAGAGGTATCAAAAGACAGACAATACTTTATTAAGATGTAATTCGGGGGCAAGAACAATCAATGAAAGGCAGTAGCCAAAGGGCCAATATTTCTGAACACAGGTATTTTATTGCTTATCCTTTCTCCTAACCATTCTCTCTCCCTCTCGGAGCCTCCGCCCATGAAATTGAAAGATTTCTAGTAGAAATGCCTTTGTTGTATCAGCTTTGGAAATATGGATTACAGTATTCTGTGAAAAACATTTATTACTCTGAACTGTGACTTGGACATTGTTGCATTTCTAGGGTTATAGATTTTCTTTCAGCTAAACTAAGGCTGTAAGTCACAGTGACAGTTGTAATGTGTGTAATACCACAGTACCAGATTCTATTACATACATATTTTTGCTAGAGGTTTATGATGTTAAAAATATTTCTTCTTTTCCCAATACCTTTCCCTACCTGTTGTGTAAATATATTGGAACCTATAACACTGAAGTCAATTTCCAGATGAAATGTGCATGGGAACAAGTAGTTTGTCCTTTTTCAAGAAAAAAAAAAAACAACAAGGATGGGGGGAAGGGTATACTGCATACAAACTAATTATATTCAAGCACAATATTGAATTGTAATAAAAGATGAATGAGAGAAAGTGTGTGTCATTGTGAGGAATGAGGAAGGTTACAGAAAACTGAGACTAGGGAAGGATTTATCATGTGCGATGCTTCAGGCATTGTGTTGAAAGATCTGCAGACTTATTTGCAAGAGTGTTTTATGGGAAAAATAGAGCAACTACATAGGAAAGAATTACTATAGATTTTTATCTTTTATACAAGACAAAGATACAAAGATAAAACACTGTTCCTGCTTAAAAAAAAAAAAATCTATGGAAGAAACCCCAGTTGCAATACAGAGGGGGAAACCTTTCAAACTGAGCTCTGAGGCCATCAACTGCATAAATTCAGTGAACAGACAGTTGTTAAAATACAGCTGATCCATAATTTTTAATGTAAGCACAAAAGTGTGCTGGGTTAAAAAAAAAAAAAAACAACACAACAACTGCAACAACTAGAAAGCTTTCCAGTTTTGCTTGCAAAATCTCGGTGTACATATACATGCAAACAAACCTTTTGGCTGGTTGTTAGAATTCAGCTCTAGTACAGTCATAACACAGCTGTGGAAGCTGGAAAAAATAATGGCATTTGGATTGTATTAGTATGCAAACAGGCATGCCAACACTTCCACTTTGCTTCCAGAATTCATCCAGCCTGCACATGTCATGTTGCAAATCAAATAGGGCTGGAAATCAGGAGGGTCAAGTACACCTGACACTGCTTCAGTCATTCCTCCTTAGCCTAATGCCCAGCTGGGGCAGTATAAAGCTACTCCACTGCATCTCCAAGCAGAGATGGGATTAAGATGCTGTAGCACCATTTCTAGCAAGTATGAACCTCCTGCTGGCATTGTGTTTAATGGCTACAGAAGGGTTCTGTTTGGACTGTGTTGTGCACCAGAACCATGGAGTGGGTTGGGAGATGAAGCCCCTTAGCAAGAAGAGCAAGAAGCATGTTTTGCTCTTCCGTGGTGCTTCCAACCACAGAGATCAAAAGCCTATAAAACAGGTATATCTAAATTAAGCTTCAGGAGATGTTTACCCAGCTCACAAGGGCATGCAGCCCTCTATTTTACAAATGAAAAACTGGGGCACTGAGAGGTTAAGTAACTTGCCCAAGGTCATTGAGCTGAATCAATTTCAAAACCAGGATTAGACTGAAATTCATTCTGAGCATCTGATCACAGAAACACAGACAGCATCAACCTTTTTTTCCAAAAGAAACCACATATATGCTAAGCTATTTAGGGTTGAAAGGCAGAAGTAAAGAGCTTATTTGGGGAGTGAAGGGATTTGGTTTTAAGGAGTTTAAATTCAAAGAAGAAAGAAACAGGAAACCACTCTACAGCATCCCCTTCAGAGCTGGAGCCTCTCCTTGAGAATCCACCAGCCAGCTAACGCAGCCCTTAACCTCGAGGACTGCACAGCCTGTCCACGTGTCAAAGTTCAAACCACAGCACCCCAAAAAAAGCCAACATGGTAGGGAGGATAGGTTCCACTCTCCAGGGCTCTGCATCCCTAAGCATCCAAGTGAGGGGAAGAATAGGACCGTGATCTCTAGCCTGGACCTCCAGCTCCCACACAGCAGTTTCTCCAGTGGCACTGGGCAGTCTGGGACAATGCCAGTGGCCTCCCAGCCCACGCCAGTTAAGAGCTAGGACTGAGGATCTGCCCTCACCCCTTCCACCCACCCCATCACAGCCGTTTGAATGGCACAGGGGCACCGACATTTCAGTTCCTTCAGGAAACTCCACCGCATTCTGATTTCTCCGTGTGGCATTAAAAATAACATTAGGAGAGAAGGCTTACCAACCACAGAAACTCAATTAATGGTGCTGTCAAAGCTTTGGCAGACTTCAGTGCCATCAGGATTTCAGATGCAATCCCCATGACAACCTTAGCTTGACCCTTCCGTACATATGAGCTATGATAATGTCTACACAGCTTGAAAAATATTTTCTTTTTTTAACCACAGGCAAGTGCATCTGGGTCCATCTGCACAATGGATCACATCAAAGGGGATGTAGCACACCCTTCTGGGCTGCTACACAGCCTTTTATCTCCTCTGCAGCCTCAGAGAATCCAAAGCTTCAGTTGGGACTGTATGAGTTGCATGAGCTATCAAGGAAAAAGAGAACAAGGGTCACTAGAACAGCAAATGCCGCCTGTGTTCTGCTGCTAGTAAATTCATGTCTATTAATTGCAATATATTATCAGGTTATACTGGCAAAGTGACACTTTGACAGAAAAATAGGTAATGACAGGAAAAACAATCAGGCTACAGGTTTTGTTTGCCACTCCCTCAGAGACTATGTAAATTGAAGCATTTTTTCTTATGCAAAGAGCAGCATCATGTAAAGAATAGTATTTGCAAAAGTGCTGATAGTTCACATGGAGTATGAATACTCATTATAATTACAGAACCAACTTTTAGCTGCCAGCAACAAGAGTGACTCCAACAGCAACACCAGCAAATGCAGTGATGCCTTGTGGCCTGGCTGGGACCAGCAGCCCACGATACCCATTCACGTATGATCACAAAAGGACATTTTTAAGCTAAAGAGCATCTTGTCCAAAGATACACTCAGAGATCTACCGTCTTCTGCTGGAGGGCTTTGAAAAATATTAATGTTAACAAACACCTAACAGACAAGAGCTGGATTTCTTTCTGTATTCTAGAAAACATGTGGGAACTTTCTGAAAACTTCAGTCCCAAAAGTGAAATTTCCCATACATTTTATGTGTTCTGAGGCAAATTTTACTTTGTGTTTTGCAAAATTCCTTTGGTGTAATGGAAAAGTGAAATATCTCACCATTTTTCTGTGTAAGTAGTGTTTTAGATAGTGGCCTATCTACAATTCAAAAAGGGGCTGTGGCATTACAGGCTGAGCTCCACAGGTTAACTAAAAGGTTTAAAAGCTCAGCTATAATGTTACATTAACACTGATTTTTGTACTTAGCCTACTAAAATCTAGAGCACTGGCACAAATTCATTCAATTTTCCTTTTGTTACAGAAAACCTCCCAGTTCCATCCTCTTCCACCAGCTACACCTATGCAGCCATCACCACCACATTGCTTGTCCCACAAGAGAAATCCACGCACATCATGATGCAGCTGGGCTGCTACCAGGGTTTGCATCGCCCAGGTTGATGCAATGGAGGTGTTTCACCTGTGATGGCAGCATAAATGCAGTCTGAGAGTGTGAGTTTAACCACATCCTTTGTGCAGCTCCTGACCACAGCACATGGGTACATACCATGACTTGCTCAAGGTCACACTTGGAAGCAGTGAGGTAGCCAGGACTGATGCTAATTCAGAGCTTCAGGAGGTCCCTCCAAAGCCCTAGATCATCTTTATGCTGTCCTTCAAGATGCCCACACAGGCTGGGCTCCTCCTTCACCCATTCATTCAGGGAATAAATGGCAGAGAGGATGCTTTTGCAAATCGGGCTCCCTGAGAAAAGCTTTTACCTGAACCCTAAGAGCCAGCCCCAAGGATCAATCCAGATCAATAAGCCTAACAAGCTTTTGGAAGGCTTTTCTTCCAACAAAAAGCTTTCAGGGAGAGTGCAGACAAGACACACAGAAAAACAAGACAGAAGTCATACATGCCGGATTCTGCACCCGTGATGGGGAAACCCTGGAAAGCAGTGCCACAGAAAGGGACCTGGGGGTCCTGGTCCATGGTAAGTTGAATATGAGTCAGCAGTGCCCTGGCATCCAGGAGGGCCAACCATGTCCTGGGGGGCATCAGGCAAAGCATCGCCAGCCAGCTGAGGGAGGGGATTGTTTCGCTCTGCTCTGCACTGGTGCGGCCTCACCTTGAATATTGTGTGCGGTTTTGGGCACCACAATATAGGAAAAATATTAAGCTCTTATGGAACATCCGGAGAAGGGCAATGAAGATGGTGAAGGGCCTTGAGGGGAAGCCGTGTGAGGAATGGCTGAGGTCACTTGGTCTGTTCAGCCTGGAGAAGATGAGACTGAGGGGAGACCTCATTGCAGTCTACAGCTTCCTCATGAGGGGAAGAGGAAGGACAGGCACTGATCTCTTCTCTGTAGTGACCAGTGACAAGACTCAAGGGAATGGCCTGAAGCTGTGTCAGGAGAAATTTAGGTTGGATATTAGAAAAAGGTTTTTCACCCAGAGGGTGGTTGGGCAGTGGAACAGGCTCCCCAGGGAAGTGATCACAGCACTAAGCCTGACATAGTTCAAGAAGCATTTGGACAATACTCTCAGGCACATGGTGTGACTCTTAGGGATGGTCCTGTGCAGAGCTAAGAGTCAAATTTGATGATCCTTGTAGGTCCCTTCCAACTCAGCATATTCTGTGTTCAATAGAAGATAGCAGAAAAAAATTGTACAGCACTAGACAAGAGAGACCAACTCTTTGGAGATCAGAGCATGCCATGGTGTTCCCCAGCAGTCATGCACAGCAGGACTGGTTTAATTCACTTTCTGTAAACAAGGTGTTACTCGTGAAAGCTTTCAGTAGGAAGTGATCTGCAGACACCTTATTAAAAACTTCTGCAGAAGTGAAGTCAGTGCTGAAAAGCACTTCTCATTCTGTCTTCTTCCTACTCGCCTTGTTCCTCACATATCATTTTCTTTTATCAAAATGGATGGCAGTATCAAAATTGAAAGGAAGTAGAAGCTGTGAAAATAACAGACCAAGGAAAAGAATTTTTAATTTTTCCTCAATTTCTTTGATGATGAAACCAGTGTTGAATATTAAACAAGTCCTGAGAGTTGAACTTCAAGAACAGCTGAAAGTTTTGCTTCTGTCAGAAATGTGAGCAGAATTCCTCTATTCTGTATATTCCACTTCAGCTTATTATTCTCATACGGATAAAACTCTCCTCAATTTCCCTGGACAGATCCTGCTGTGCTGTGTCCATGCTCCCATCCTTGGATGTCCCTGAGGCATCTCAGTTAGAGTTTGTCTGCACTTTCACCAGAAAGAGGGGTGGGGGTGTTCCTCCATTCAAAACCAGTGTAAATTTTTATTTCAATATGCAAAATTGATCTTCAGAAACTTACCAAGTAAATGAAAAAACTTTTTTAAAATACTATGATAATGATTATTCTATGGTTCTCTTTGGTTTATAAAAAAGTTAAATTACACCTTAAGGCCTAAGGGCAAAGGAAAACAAAACCCAAAGACCACCATGGAAGACATTTTCTAAACTAAATTACAGTAATGGTCTCTTCTAGCCCTAAAAACCTCTGAGCCTCCCTTGATGTGATTAATAATAAAACTGTATCTAGGGCAGCTATACAAACAAAAAGCTCCACTTTGCCAGTCCTGTGCAGGGATGATAGCAATTTATAAAACCCGAAGCAGAAACACTACCAAAGGCAAAGTGACTGCTTCCCAAGAAAAGTACAACAGATTCATGATGGAGGGGTAAGCTGCTTCTCCCAGAATGGAGCAGGGGCAGAGCAGGAGGCAGAGGCACCACTTGGCCCTGGGAGGAGTGTGGAGCCACTCATTGATGGTGGGTGAGGAAAGGACTTAGCTGGGCAAGATGTCCCACATGCTTCCCAACACGAGGAGTTTAAAATTACAGAACCTTTCTAAAAGTCTTCTTTTTTTTTCCTTTTCTTTTTTTAAGTTGGAAGGTTTACAGTAACATCAATGTCTCATCACTAAATCTAACTTTGGAAATTTAATCCTTTTTCCTTTATAGGCACTTCAAAGACTTGAGAAAAGTTTAGATGAGAACAGTGGGCTCCTCACAAATTTTATCAGTGCAACCCAGCTTGCCTATGGATGCTAAACCTAAGTTAATTCTAGTTCTAACTGGTTTTCCTTTTTTCTTCCTTTCCACACACAAATCTGTTTCCTTTAATTTAAAAACAAAATAGTGTTTCTTTGTTACTCAATAGACGAGTTCTCTGTCATAAAAAACTTCACAAATCTTAACTTTTCTACATTGCTTGGTTAGTGCAAATAACCAGAGAAAAACCTGCTGGCCTCTTACTGCTTTGAACATGCTATAACCACAGGACAAGTTTTGATCAATCTCTGTTTGACAAGAGAGAACCTTACCACGAGATGCAAATCCTTAGCAAACAGAGTGCAATAAACTCCACTGATCTTGCAGCACGAGAGCTGCTACAGAGAGTTCCACCCAACTCCCCTCCCCCACCCCTCCGGGCAGGAGGGAAGCACCCAAGAGGCACTGAGCCCTCCTCACTATCCAACCCGTCTAAGTTCAAAAGACCTTTCTGACCAACTTTCTCTCTAGTGCCATCTTGAGGCTCTTGAGTCTCATGCAGGGCTTTTCAGGTGTCTCTTTTAGAAAATATGAAGACAGGACAGGGACTTTTATGGACAATTAAAATCTGACCACTTTTGCTAAAGTCTTGCTCACCAGCAGGAGTGATGGTGAGCTGGGCATCCAGCACTCAACAGACACCTGCAGCACTCAGAAGCAAAGGCAAGCAAGACATATTAACCAAACACCATACCACTGGGGAAACCACACAGGCCAGCTGCAGGCCTGGCTGACCCCCAGGTGGTCCCTCTGTGGAAGGCAGCCCGTGGCTCAGGACCAGAGTCCAGCCAAGCTCTCTACAGCATGGCCCAGGATGACTCATACTGCGGAGGCAGAGGAGCCAAAGCCAGCAGGCTGAGTGAACCTCGCTGAGCACCTTTACAGACATCAACCTGTGGCTATCCATCAGCCCACAGTCAGTAGTACACCTTCTGCTCCTCTGTCCAAAGTCTCTTCTTTTGTTTCTCCTCCCTCCCTGAGCTGCTTCTGACTCTCCTGTGCACCCTGCTGAACACCAAACCATCTTGCTGGCTGCACCCTGCCTCAAGTGGGAGAGATGAAGCAGCAACATGGCCACCATGCTTTGCCACTGGCAGTGCTCACACGTTAACAGGCTGCAGTGAGTAAGCTGAGGCCTGCATCAAAAAACATCCTCAGATAGAGATTGGGTCCAGTGCATATCAGAGGCAGCGTGGCCCAGAGCCAGAGGCAGCAGGTGGGCAGCAGCTCAGGAGAAAGCTGCCTGCAGTCCTTAAGTAGATGCAGAAAATGAATGAGTGAGGAGGCTTTCAATAAGTCTCCTGCCCAAATCCCCTTGTCCATCTCTGGAGAGCACTGGGATGGTGTTGTGGTTTAACTCCAATCAGCAACCAAGCCCCACGCAGCCACTCACTCACTCCCCCACCAGTGATATCAGGGAGAGAATCGGAAAGGTAAAAGCTGGAGAACTTATGGGTTGAGATAAAGACGGTTTAATAGGAAAAGCAAAAGCCATGCACACATGAAAAGCAAAACAAGGAATTAATTCACTGCTTCTCATGGGCAGCCAGGTGTTCAGCCATCTCCAGGAGAGCAGGACCCCATCACATGTAACAGTTACTTGGGAAGCCAAACACCATTACTGCAAACATCTCCTCCTTCTTCCTTCTTACCCCCACTTTATATACTGAGCATGACATCATATGGTATGGGATATCCCTTTGGTCAATTTGGGTCACCTGTCCTGGCTGTGTCTCCTCCCAACCTGGCATGCATCCCCAACTTTCTTGCCAGAATGACCGTATGAAAAGCAAAAAAGGCTCTGTGTAAGCCCTGCTCAGCAATAACAAAACCACCTCCATATTGCCAACTCTGTGTTCAGTACAAATCCAAAACACAGTCTCATACTAGCCATTGTGAAGAAAGTTAACTCTACCTCAGCTGAAACCAGCACAGATGGCTGCCCTGCCTTGGACACAGCTGCTTTGTCCCTGAGCACCACTAAATCATCCATTTGCAAACCTGGAGCAAGAGAAGACACTTCTCCACTGACTTGCATCAAGTATGTCAGGGGCTAAACAGAGAAAACGACTGCTCTGAGAGATGTTCCCCCTCTTCTCCTCACCAGCTCTCAGGCCTTTGCCCTTGTGTCAGTGCCCCATTATACCAACAGGCTTTCACCACTTTTGGGGACCTAATATGACTGTTTCCAGCAATTGTGCTTACTATAAATTTACTTGCCAAATACCTTTTATTTTGGCTGTGATGGGACGCACAGGAGGAGAAAACAAAATACCAGTTGACTGAGCCTCCTGATGACACAGCATGGGAGCACCAGCAAGGAGCCTGGCAGGACAGCCAGTCTTTAAAGCAGCACTTCAGCATCAGCACAAGTTCCCTATGCAAATAAATATTGCCCATGAGAAAATGGGCAACTCCAGTCCACCCAGTGGACTCAGCAGTGGCTGATGAAGCGGGTTTTACCCAATACATATCTAGAGCACAAAGGAGACTGATCCTTGAGCTAGTATGTAGCCTGACAGACCCCAGACCATGAGCAGAGTTTTGGCCTTTGTTGTGAGAAATAGTTATTTCAAGGGCTGACAGACCAGCTTGGGTTGTGCTGGATTGCCCCCTGCAGCCCACAGGTTGCATTGTCCCCAGTGCAGGGCTAGCCTCACATCATGGCACGGCACAGAAAATCAATCCACAAGAAAAGGCTCTGCGATCATTTTAATAACATTTTCCTTCCTGGCTGTAACCAGAGAAAGTTACTTGGCTTGTTTATTTCTAGATGTTTCTATCTGATTATAAGGGGAGTTCAGTAAAAGAAATTACCTTTTAAGAAACACTGCAGCCTCATGTGTTCTTTTCTTCTGCTTGTGGAAAGCAAACATCTTTTTCTATGTATTTCCTCTCTTTTCACAATATGATAAGTGAAGAAGGAGAGGTGGAAGGAGGAAGGGGACAGAGAACAGGTAATGAAATATTTTCTCATTCTCCCAAGCAAAAGAAAGCAGCACAGCAAAGGAGATGTCAAAAGAAGGTGCTTTTTTTTTTTCCTCTCTCCACACACTTCAAAGACATGTATCCTTATATAAAAGATATGGTACAGACAGCCAGAGACAACTCTGAAGAGTGCACAGAGAACAGATTTAGAGAAAATCAGGGTAGGTCCCATTTTGTTTAGCAGCAAAGACAGTACCAGATAATCAGTTATTTTACTCATGTACTAATGTCTCTGCTTCACCACACTGCTGTGAAACTTTTGAAGTATCTTGGTTTAGTTGCTAGTAAATGCTGGACTTCAAAGGAATAGGAAATGGATGCTGAATGGCAAAGTGACCTTTTATTACTCCAGCTACAGTTTGTAACCTGGAACGTGACAGAACATTTTTCATTCTACTTTTAAAAAAAAACAATTCCATGAAGGATCATGCTTTCAAAGCAGCTTCAGTCCAAACATTACAGAGCTGTTCTGACAAGATACTGAAGCGTTATTTCCTGGTTCTAGACATGTGGCATGGACTGGGGCAACAGGAGGTTAGAGCTCATTGCAAAAGTCTCTTTCTGGCTTCATTAGCTGTCATTATAGGCTCTTCACTGGCCTCAGATATTGCCCTCTCACTCCACCTCCAGATGTTTTCACTAGCAAAAGCAATCTTCATTTTCTTTAGGTAAGCAGCTGCCAGTGTGCAAGGTGGGTAACTGAGGTTACATGTCAAAATTTACGTAGTCATTTTGGAAATGTATCTCTTGGCATGATATTGTTTCTTAAGAATACTCTCACCTTGAGAATAGCCACCACATAACATCTTTTGTTCATGTGTTTCATGAATTTCCTTCAGCTAGTGTAATGCAAAAAGATTCTGGCAGAGACTTGAGACAAGCTGCTGCCATTCGAGACTTCGTACTCCCACTAAATGAAAGCAAAAGTGTAGCTTCAGACTGCAAAACCTGGTTCATAAGACACACTAAGTCTCCTTTCCAGTGCCTACAATATTTATATTACCTTGGGCACTGATAAGCCTGGAAAGTAATATGGGGTCTACCAGTGTATCAATACAACCCAGGAAGGATAGCAAGCATTTGTGCTACTACGCTCTAATTCTTTTTTTAAAAAGCACTAACAGTGAAGATCCTGTCACTACTGAGACTTTGGTCCCTGGCTCTAAGTCTTGGCAGAATTTCTAGGCTGGGCAAAACAAAATGGGTAGATGTGATGCTTATCACATCACCATCACTCACATGACTTAAAATAACTGCTCCCTTGCCACATTTTGGCATGCCTGGGTGTCCCTAGGCAGCAAGAGCTAAAGAAAGACAAGGGATACAGCTCCCCAGGTCATACCCAGCATAGTAATTCTTGGCATCTCTCCTTGCAGATCTCTGCCCAAAGAGCCTGGCATTCCCCAAAACCTCCCCCAGGCTCAGATGGGACCTTTGATCCACCCTCACCTCCCACCCCTCCACCCCCAGCCTTTTTTTTATCTTTGAGATGAAGGCTCCAGAGCCTAACCAAATCCTCTTATGTCAAGGATGCAGAGGGGTTGAAAATGTGGTATTCAGCAGCAAGGTAAATGTGGAAGGACTTTGGAGAATAGGTGGAGTACACTGCAGCATCCATGTGATAACAAGCAAGGTCAAGCTGATGAAATACGTTGGCAAAGAGTAGTCAGAACACAGAAAGTAAAAGGAAGAGAAAGAGAGAAGGCTGAGAAGGAGAAGAGAAAAAAATATCAGAATTTAAAGGGAAAATATTCAGCCATTTGAAAATTAAGAGGAATCTAGCTGGAAAGAAACATATGCTTAGGAACAGGTGAGGGAAATGGGGAAAATGAATAAAAGGTCTCAATTAGAAATTCATACAAATTACACAGCAAAGTAGGAGACTGAATGAAATGCTCAACAAGCAAAATATTAACAATACTGGCACCATGTACTATAACCATTTTAGGTGTGTTATACTGTGACTAAATGAGGGCCTCTTTCCTTTTACTTTTCCATAAGTTGAGAACAATACATGATGGTACAGACAGATACTCCTGACCAGGCAGAAAAGAAAACCCAGTGGTTAGGAGGATAAGCCAAGACTGATAAGACTTACCATTTTCTTCTCCTAATCTGGAACAAATGGACTTAGCACAACAAAGGAAAAAGGAAAGAAAATAGAACCGGGTTAAAGGAAAGGCAGGGAATCTAGAAAAAGAAAGGAGAATCATAGAATCATCGACCAGGTTGGAAAAGACCTCCGAGATCATTAAGTCCAACTCTTGATCCAACACCGCCATGGTTACTAGACCATGGCACTAAGTGCCACATCCAGTCTCATCTTAAAAACCTCCAGGGACAGTGAATCCACCACCTCTGGGCAGCCCATTCCAATGTCTGATTACTCTCTCCATAAAAAATTTTTTCCTAATATTCAACCTAAACCTCCCCTGGCACACCTTAAGACCGTGCCCTCTTGTCCTACTGCTGGTTGCCTGGGAGAAGAGACCAACCCCCACCTGGCTACAACCTCCTTTCAGGGAGTTGTAGAGAGTGAGGAGGTCTCTCCTGAGCCTCCTTTTCTCCAAGCTAAACAACCCCAGCTCCCTCAGCCTCTCCTCATACATCCTATGAGGACGTGCTCAAGTCCCTTCACCAGCCTTGTTGCTCTTCTCTGGACCTGCTCCAGCACCTCAATATCCTTCCTGAACTGAGGAGCCCACAGCACAGTACTCCAGGTGTGGCCTCACCAGTGCTGAGTACAGGGCAAGAATCACTTCCCTGGTCCTGCTGACCACACTGTTCCTGATACAGGCCAGGATGCCATTGGGCTTCTTGGCCACCTGGGCACACTGCTGATTCATGTTCAGCTTCCTGGGAATCCAAACTCCCAGGTCCCTCTCTGCCTGGCTGCTCTCCAGCCACTCTGTGCCCAGCCTGTAGCGCTGCATGGTGTTGTTGTGGCCAAAGTGCCACAAAGTACAGGACCTGGCACTTGGCCTTGTTGAACCTCATCCCTCTGGAATCAGACCATCTCTCCAGCTTGTCCAGGTCCCTCTGAAGAGGGACATCAACATGCCCCCCCCAGCTTGGTGTCATCTGCAGATTTGCTAATGGTGGACTCAATCCCCTTATCTAAACCATCAGTAAAGACATTAAACAGGACTGGGTCCAACAGTGATTCCTGGGGTACACCACTAGTGAACGGCCACCAACTGGATGCAGCACCGTTCACCACCACTCTCTGGGCCCAGACATCCAGTCAGTTCCTAACCCAGCACAGAGTGCCCCTGTCCAAGTCGTGGGCTGCCAGCTTTTTCAGGAGTATTCTGTGGGAGATGGTGTCAAAGGCTTTGCTGAAGTCCAGGTAGACCACATCCACACCCTTCCCCTCATCCACCAGGCAGGTCACCTGATCATAAAAGGAGATCAGGTTGGTCAGACAGGACCTGCCCTTCCTAAACCCGTGCTGGCTGGGTCTGATCCCTTGTCCATCCAGTAGCTGTTGTGAAGAAAAATAAGGCTAAAAGAACAGGGCAAGAAGTACCTAGGATCAACATTATGGATTTTAAATCCTACCAACATTTCAACAATACACTTTAGAGAAAAACATTGAGTTTAACAATCCTACCTGTGAATTTCATTTCCCTTAGCTTGAAAGGTGTCAAAAGTTCCTCAGTCAAAGCTTGCTCTGATATCCTTGCTTCATCATGGAGCAGCTCATCTTCCTCCCAGTTGGCTCTAAGGGTCTCCACCATCCTTGAGAGGGAGGGGGATACATACCTAGCAACAAAAAAGTTGCATGGGTTGTTTTTAAAAAAAACATATGAGCTATTCAAAGGGAAGAGCCAGAGAAACTTACCTCTTCACTGGAAGAAATAAGAGAAGGCCACACTGCCTATACCACCCCAGCTGAAACCAACAAGCAGATACTCCACTTCCCACTTAGGCTTTTAGGGAAATAATTTAGGGAAATAATTTAAAAAATGTGTGGCTTTTAGGGAAATAATTTAAAAAACGTGTTTCTCTGCACCTGGTGAGAAATTAAGACAGCTTTTTGGCTGCATGTCAGAAGATTTGTAAACACAAGCATGGAACCTCCATAACCAGCTTAAATCAAGGTTTTCTTCCAAGCATTCTGATAAAGAGACTGTGTGGGAGACAAATTTAGACATCAAACAAGGGCCTGCACAGTAGACATCCATCTGGCTACACTCAAAAATGGGCATTCACTGACTCAGATGTGCTTTTACTTATACACTAAGCCATTTGGACGATAGTAAAACTGAGCCAGTCAGGAACATCATTATGTTTAAATCTGCCGGTTCTGCCAGGATAAAGTTGGTACATCATTTATGAGCGTTCAGCATTCCACAAGGCTCACAATATGGAAAATTTATCTACAGCCTCCTGTACATAAATAAATATTGCATTATCTCCTATGCTGCTACTACTGATATTGTGTGGGAACAGATTTTGTCTTCCATCAGCAGACTGGTGGAATTTAATAACATTTTTGGTCATTCTGTCCAACTGGAAAGACACATCACACCCATCATACCGAATGGCTCATCATCAGCTGAATATATAAATCCAAGAGAGCTGCAAACAGAAATAGAGTGACAGAATCTTTTATTGAACATGGATGCATTTTTCTCTTACCAATGGGAGTCTCCAGGGACTTATAATTTATGGACTGTGCACCAGTAGTGTGCTCAGTATTGCACATGACTCAATGAGAAGATGGCCCAGAAGAGTTTGCAATCCAAGGTACTGAAGTTTGGAAAGGCTCTATATTCAAAGGCATAAAATTATCCTGAGAAGTCTGGTGGATTGGGTGATTTCTAATGTGCATGCAGAAACAAAGCAAGGGAAATATAACATGAAACTCAGAAGAACTACCATCACAGTTTTGCAGTCTGAAGGTTTCTCTAGTAGCAATGGATAACAGCATCAGGTAACTAATTGTCATCAGATACACAACAGTAGTCAGAGTCTCCAAGCCTTTCTTTCAGTGTATATGATGACTTTTTTTCTTTTAATAATTAACAATTCCTTTCTCCCCAGGATAAATTATATTGCCCAAAAGACTGCAAAACAATTCACAACCTACTGAGCCACAGAGCCTGCTACTCAGGACTATGTGGCCAGTAGACATTATCTAAAGGTTGTGGCAAGTTCCTACTTCCCATATGTAGGTTCAAACAGGTCTTAGCCCTGGAGCTTCCCCACAAGTAGTCTTCCAGCTGTGGTATTTCCCCATTACTTCTAAGTGGCATTATAAGGTATCTCAAATACTCTCATGACTGTAGATTCCAGTTTAGATGGCAGCTGACTACTTTTGCATTGGCTTACACCATTTCTCTTTGAATGCCTTCCCAATCTCTGCCTCAGGCATCCTCAGAAGGGGTCACTACCTGCTCTGTTCCCAGCTTTCCTCTCACGAGGGACTGAATTTGGTCCTAACTCAGGTCTGGAAACCCTGGAAAGCCAAGGGGACCATTACTCTTCCATGAGACCCCACTGAAGTACTCACATGTAGCTTTGGCCAAAGTCTCACCAAACTCCTCCCTTAATAATTTCTTGACCCTAGGTCACTTTCAGCCATCCAAGGACTTGTCTGTTACCTCCTGCTGCTTTGCTGTAGGCTGGCCACTGCCCACAGGAGGAAAATCAGAAGCAGAAAATGAGGTAGAGGTGCTGCTGTAGAGCCTGTGAGTTTCTTGGGATGAGGGGAGCAATGCCATGGGAATATCCAAAGCACAGCCAGCAGCTGCCTGGGCACAGGGAGCAGAAACCAGAATGAGGGAAGGAAACAGAAAGATGTAAAGGTGGTGCAGAGCTTTAGGAAACTCCTATGAAAATCTCTGAGTTCAGTGGAAGTATGATTTCACTCCAATTGCCACTCTGGTACATGCATGCAAAAGATACTGCACTCCCTTCCTCTCCAGTGAAATCTCACCTATTACAACTACTCTGAAGTACTGCCCTATTAACCCTGCTGTGAGTGCTGTGCCTTATTTTGATCTCTGTTCTTTGCATGAAAAATAGAGTACATTACAGTAGAAATAAAGTCTCTGTAAAGTCTAAGGCATTACAATAAAAGCAGAGCACACCTTAGGTGTAAGAACCTGTTCTTAGTTGATGCAAACTAATAGGAGCCAGGTAAACTTCAAGTGGTTTCCCCATAATCCTCTGACTCTTTTTTTCAGTCATGTGCAGATATCAGAAAGTCTGCTGAAATTTGATAATACAATAAATCTGTCTTTAAAAGAGGCTGAGTTCTGGGATCATCCCTCTTTCCTCTGGAAATCCTATGTGTTATTTCTGAACCTGCAGACACCATCATGTTTTTTTTAATTTAATTAACTTTCAATAAAGCTGCTTATACTGGAAACAATAAAACTCCTTGTACCATGTCACTCTTCCATCTTTAACACACATACAAAACACATAGAAGCCTCAGAAAAGCTCCAGGCACTCTAAGAAAAGAAATAACCAAACACCACCAAATATTTAATTTTCTGTGCCGGAAATGAAAAACAGGTGTAATTAAAATAACACTTTTTAAATTAAGTGACCTCTCTTGACCAACCATCTGTGAATAATTCAGATTTTTTTTCCCATTATTACTGCAAAATTAAAACTAGGGCATATAAATGACAAGATACTCTTTAACTATCTTTAAGCACCAGCAATATATATTTTCCACCAGTTAAAATCCTTAATGATACCAAAAATCTGTCAAGCATAACTCCCCCAATTCATTTGCCTGAAACCATCAATATTTTATCATGCATTTGCAGTTGGCTTTAATTTAACAGTCCAGGTTACTAATCAAACAAAACACCCAAGTCATTAAAAGTTAGCGTGCCATTTAGAAAGTGCATTTCACGTTTATTAAAATATCTTTCATGGAGCCATTAGAAGGCTAAAGTTTTAATTACAATCAGATATTTAGTTCTACTTCAGTTATGCTTTTGGCACTCTCTTGCAACTGCCTTGATTAATCTTCCAGACAGAGCTCATCCATTACCTCCTGAAATTATTTTCCTCTTAACTTTTTCATAATTCATCTTTTTTCTTCCCCCCTCCAAACATGTAAAATGCATTTAAAAGGTGTGCACAATACCTGCCTGAAAGATAAGTCATTAGAAAGATTCCATTTCAAATGCAATTTATTCTCAAAAGTACCAAATAGCCATAATTCAAACAGATGTATTGAAATTGAAATGTAGGTTTTCTTGTCTTTGTTGTCATTTTAACTGTTTTTCCACAAATGAGAGACTAATCTGTACTGTTCTTTCTCCTGTCTCAGGTTTTGAAATATACAGTTCAGCTGAATTTTGCTTAGGTAATTCTGAGGGCACCTCAAGCTCACACACAGTCTCTGTCACAGAAAATTTCCCATCTTTTTCCTCCTCTTTAATATAATGGTCTCCTTGCAATACATTTTACCAAACTTCTATGCTGAGACCATTTCAATGGCTCTTTTCCATTCATTTTAACTAACATTGTAACCAAATCTCAGTCAGCAGTAATGAGAAAATACTCTCATGTTAAATGATATTTTAGAGCTAAACAGATACCTACACTATGTTTTGCAAAGATTCACCCTAAATGGAGGTAAGATTTCAAGAAAGACTGAGGAAGCAAATTTAGAGGCATGAATCTCGCATCTTCTGCTGCGCTTTCACATTTCCTTTGGATCTGGAGTAGAGACATATTCAAGCCCTCTAAACGCTACATTTGGGACCTGTATCTCGTTCTGCGTGCTTGTGTGCTGGAGATATAGACAGGTTTGGATTACACACACAAAAGCAAAACCTTGAAGAAATCCAAATGAACAGCTGGAGATCGGGCTTGTCACCCATAGGTTTAGGTTCCTAGGTACACTGGCTATTTCAGCCCCTTCTTCAAGGCTCAACCTCATCTTCAGATTGAACGGGCTGAGAGAATGGTTTTCTCTGCCTCCATTATGCATCATCATCCTTTACTTTATCCATAACTCCAGTCAGTCTACTGAGATATAGACTGCAGAGATCCTGACAGACCTCAGACAGTCCTTTCCTTCCCCACAGCTGCCCACTGCTTACTTCCATGGGTCTCCTGGAGGACACTGGGCTGGCCCATGCCCCATCCTCATGGCCAGACCAGAAGCCAGCTACCAATGGTGAGAGGTCCAGCCACGACCCCCGCAGAAGGCTCACAACAGCACCATATAAGCTCTTCATCTGCCCCTCCTCCTTCATCAGCTAGATCCGGGGCCACATCCACCTGTATGCAGAAAGCCTCTGTGCTCATGTTGGTTTAAGCTAAACACAAATCAACATCTCTCCTACAATAGCATCTCACTACAACAGTAAAGCCTGGTATTTCAAACCAGCAGAAATCATATGGCAGGTGGCCAGGAATAGAAGGGATCCAAATAAAGGCCTCTACCCTCATTCATGCAGTCATCAATGGTGGCTCCAAGCAGGCTCAGGAACAGAACTGCAGAAGCATATCAAGACAAATCTAAAGTACTTAGGCAGCAAACTAGGAGACGCTTGAAAAATCTCTCTATGCAGCCCTTGTATGGCACTGTCTGCACTGTACTGAAAAGCCTGCCTGTATTGTCTTCTGTGGTGGAGAATATTGATTTCTTTCTTTTGAACCTATCCAATCCATTTTTTAATTGAAAAATGCAGCAAATTGCTTTAAACAGATCTGTTTAAAGCAGGTTTAAAGGGGTTTTTCATCATAAACAACATTTGAAAAAGTAAGTTAAGAAATGGGAGCATGTAAGGAGGAGAGAGAGAGATGGGGAACAGATTAGAGAGATACATGGGATATTGTGGTTACCAGTAATCTCAGGTTTCTGGTGCATGTCACATACTCCACATGTATCAAGAAAACACAGGAAGAGCAGCTCCATTTTTGTAAGAAAAGGAAACAAGCAGATTGGGCTGAACAATGCCCAGGTTTGGAACAGACCCTGTACTGACAAAAGCTAACGTTTCGGATTAGAAAAGGGTCTTTTTACTGTACCCACGTCTTAGTGTGGGATGGATGCGTTGGAGAGAACAGCAGGCTGAAACTGGTGGAGCTTTCCGAAGCGAAGCCCAGTGCCACAGCACCATCTAGTGCCAGCGATGGAAAGCAGAGAGGAGACACAGGTATTTCCCAAATCGCCCCGAGAGCTGTGTCCTTTAAAGCCAGGCCCTGCTGAAGAACAGGCCTTTAGATCGTTTTAAACACGACTTCACAACAGTCAAGTGGGCCAAGGAAAATTCTGGTTGAGGAAGTGGAGAACGGGGCTTCAGCGAGAGAAAAGGAAGAAAATGTGAGGCTCTTTACAGCAGTGAAAGCAGAAGTTTTGGTTCTGACGCTGGTGACACTGTATGAAACTTGTCTCAGGAAGAAGATTTGTATCACCGAGCATCCTAGACACTTCATTTTTTTAAGGAAAAACTTTTCTTTCCTTTAACTTTTCAAAGATGCTGCTCTGATCATCTTTGAAGTTTGGAACCTTGTCATTATATAAATTGCTTGTTAGATTTAAATCTCAGCAGACCATTGAGCAATAATAAACCAAAATTAAGTTTAAGACCCTCTTCACACAGGACATAAAAGAAAATTTCTGCAGGTGGAATCATTGAAGAGAAGCCAGGGACATGTCCTTACCAAGACACATCCTGAAATCCTGTCCTCACTGGAGTACAGTGAGCGTTACTGCTGATTTCAATGGGACTGTGATTTCTTTCAATCCTCCTACATCTCATCATGGCAAGTGCCAGATGCCAATATAACTTACCCAAAGCCTCCCATCATATGTACTGCACTTTACTAAATTCACAGGTGTGCCAAATAATGCAATCTACTGGAGCTATAGGCAGTGTTAGAGGGCAGAACATAGGAAGAAAATTCACTATCTTTCATACACAGCTTCAGTATTGACAGCTGATTGCTGTATTTCACTTAAGTGAAGCAAAATCTTCAGAGAAGCCTATTGACTATGCATAGAAAGTCTATGCATAGAAATCATTGCATAGCTATAAAGTTGGAAAATGCAGACTTGTTCTGACAGCAAAATTTGGCTGTCCCTTAAGTGGGCTGGGGCTCAAGGAGATGACACTTTATTACTGAAAATTGTTCCCCTAGAAAGTATCTATCTTTCCTTGTAAATAGCAGAATAAGGGCTGCTGAACCAACTAGAAGTGGATTTATTCCCGTGCTGATAGAGCATCTTTCCAATATGGCTCCTATTTCTGCAGACCTTAGGCATCACAATTTTTAAAAAAAAAAAATTATTGATGGTAATATTTTTAACAATAATAAATGTTAATCAAAAAACCAAATCCAAACCCAAACCCAGAAACCAATAAAAATACCAGTTGCTCTTTTTCCATAGGTGAGATAAATTAACAAGAGTGAAAAGCATCAGTTCTTCTTTCTTTACTGCTTATCTTTGGTGGTAAGAGTAAAGGAATATAACACAAAAACAAGGGAAAAATCTAATGTGGAACTAATGCAATTTAGTTTAATTTACCACTTATCATCTGATTATTGTTCTTGCATGATATTTCCATTTCTCTAATCTTTAATCTTCTCGTATGTAGATTGGAAGACCTTCAGGGCAAGACTCTTTCTACATGTCTATGTAGCATCTAACACAGTGAGATTCTGATCCTCCCTCTGGCCACCAGAAACTCATGAAATTAAAATATACAAGTGATAAGGGTCTCCAAGCTTGACTCACCAAAGAATTTGGACCATACAGTACTTAGTTTCTCAGCACTCCTACCTACTTTGCCAGCTTGCAGAATGGAGAGACCTAACTCAGGTGCTTGGGTTCTGCTGGCCTGGGCAGGAGCAGTTGCAGCATGGATGATGGAGCAGTGCCACCATTTAGCCAAGCATATGTTAATCGGGAACTGGATGATCCTGAAGGTCTCTTCCAATTTTGTGATTCTATGAAGCATTAATGGGACCCTGCAGATCTCTTCACCTCCCCGGCAAATCTGCAGCTACTTTAGGTGTCTGACAACAGACTCGACAGAGCTGTGACCATGCACTTTACTCCAAAGCATACACAGTTACAGATTTGCCTGTGTTTTATATTGGCTCAAAGAGTTCTGTCACTTAATGTCAAACTGTGTCTGAAAAGGAGGCCCTGAGCCCCGGTGCTGCTCAAGCAGAGCAGTGCTGTTCCACAGCCTCAAAACCTCTGCCTTGCTCAGGGCACGAACCTGCAAGTAGGTAGGTGTCTTGAGGTGGGAAACGCAAATGAGAACTGCAGGTGTTAAACCAGACAGACCTGCCATAAGAAGCAGTCCTCCTCTCTGATCTGGATACCCAGCCTTCACTTGTCACCTGAGTTAAGGAGCTAACCAAGCCCTTTCTGATGGACCCCCATGACCACTATTCTCACCTACCACAAGAGAGATTCAGACTTCAGACTCACATCTCAAATCACAGGTGTGCAGCATATAGAACCAGGATGGTGTCAATACCACCAGACTGAAAATGTTCTATTTTGCAAGGAATACTTAAATATTCCTTGGGTCACAAGAGGGAAAGAAACTCCAGCTACATCCTTAAAGCTTCCACTCAAAAGAGAGGAACAAATTCTTCTTCTAATGAATACTTTGACTGTAGGGATTCATTAATATTAATTGTTGTGTTTAAAGAAAACTACAAGATCTTAAAAGCCTTTCTGAATATTACTTTCCCCCATAAGTAAAAAGCTACTGTCATAAAAATGTTGGTAGCCATCAAAAGGATAGATGAGCTGAGGAAATGCAGACACAAGATCTCCACAAAATAATTACTCTTTCTAAAAAGTTTACGTTCTAGGAAAGTTTCATAAACTTTGATTAGAGAATGACTAAATAGTCCTTTGGTGCAAGATGTTCTCCATGTGCATTGTAGAGAGAGAGTTTAAGCCATATTCAAACCAGACACAGGAGCATAGCTTTCTTTTTAAGTTTCTAGAATATTTTGCATTTCTTTGAGGGTAAGATATTGCTACTCCCACGTTTTATGAGTATACCGGTACATTATTTTCACACAGGAATTGAAATTTGGTTTTTTCATCCATTAGTATGTGGTTACAAGAAGACACCTGATAGAGCAAATTAACAAAATGAAAAAGTAATAATTAAAAAAAAAAATTAACAACTGCAGTGAGCTGACTTCTGCTACTCAGTCAGCCACAAAAACTGTAGAAGACAGAAGGGTGTGAGCCAGTGAACATCACCTATGGAGGACTCCTATCTGACATGCTCCCATCAGTGCTTCAGTAGAAAATGAAACCCTGCAAGCCCACAGCAAGCAAGCTGGCAAAAGACAAAGTGGACTCCAGATTAAGAAGGTATGAGCCAAATAAATCAATACACAGCTCCAGTGCTCCTGATGCCTGGTAATCCTCCATGACAACTACACAAACTCATTCCAGGAGGGCAGGACGACTAATCAGTCAGGAGAGGCTTTTGCACTAGCATCCTAATTCAAATAGAGATAGTGCAATGCTCTTCCTAGATTTGCAATAAAAGGTTTGGATACATATTTTAACTGTTTACATGTTATAGCAAGAATCATTGCTTCTAAAACCTAGGTAACCCAAAGAAAGGAGGATGTCACAGGACGCTGAAAACTCTACAGGACACGGAGCGAGGCAGCACATCACTGTGACCAACCCTACTTCAGCTGCAGGATGAGGAATGTAAACACTCCTTCAGACCCTTCCCACATCTGATTTTTTTGATTCCAGCAATGATCTCTCAGAGCCAATTGGTGCTGAACAGCTGAACTACCTCAGGAGCATTTGCTGCATTCAGGCCAAACATAGCAAAAATGTGTTTGAAGAAGCAGAGCAACAGCTACCAGCAAGCAGTCCAGCAAACTGGATAATTTAAACTCAGCTGCTTCTGAGCAGTGAAGAATACCAGCTGAAGGACTCTGTTGAACTGAGATATTACAAGACGTTGACTAAATGTCAAAGAAGATATTATTTTAGAGGTCACAGTCCACTTCTGGAACTCTCAAGAAAGGTACACGAGCAACAAGGATAATGAAATTGAAAAAAAATAGGATTTTCCTTGAAGAGCAGTCAGCAAGAGGTTGTGCAGAAGAGTTGATGAGAGAAAGAAATTCACAGTCAAAGATGGTCAGGAATACCAAAGCATAAGGAAACAGCACAGTAACATTAAATTAGTCTGGAAGGCATTTGGGGTAAAAAATATGAAAATATAAACTCAGGTATATGGACATACCAGCAACACCATTTTAACTGAATTATAAATCATTACTCATGGTTTGCTAATGTCAAGAAACAAAACTAGTAATAGTACTAGACTGGGTAATCAAAGTCAACAGTTAGTTAAGGTAACATTAATTGTATTTGACTGATGAGAAGGGGTGGGAGAGTGAATAGCTGGCAGAGGGAAAACGTAAAATTTGATGCCTGCTAAATGAGGCATGATGAATAATGGTTTTTCTTGTCAAAACCACTGCTAGATTCCCCTCAAGCTGCAAGCGGGTATTCAGGAACACGTGTATGTTTTTAACCAGGGGTCTGATCCACTTCCCAATAAAAGCAACAAAAATTAAGATAACTGATGCAAACAGAAGCTGAAAAAGACCAAGATAACGTCCTACAGCCACAAGCAGAAATTCCATCTTATTTTACAAAACATACACCCAAAGCAAGTTAAAAACAATCCAGGGAGGTTACCTATTATCTTGCATGAACAGACAGCACTTGTTGACAGGCGTTAATAGCATTTCCCATGAAACTGGGCTTAATCTGTTTTTTTGTTGAAGCCTATTTCTTTTCATGTATTTATTAACAATAAGTAGAATTTCTGACAAGATACTCTATAAACAAAGCATTAAAAGTGGGTTTCAGCTAAATAAAATAATGCAGCAGAAACATAAGCCATTCAGATCCTAGGATAAGGTTATTCAGAGTTAATATCAGTGGTTTGTGTTTATCTTACTTGCTACATCTTTCCAGAAATTGTTCAGCTGCTAGCCTGCTCTATTTATGTAAGCAGTTTTCCTGTTACAATGTGCATGAGGCTGAATTGCACTTTTTTGTGGAGGAAAGCAGTGACAATTACATCTGTTGGCTGCAGTGTGATGTATTCTAAAACTGATCTCAGTTCTTGTTTAATTTTAGAGAATCAGGACATTTCCTATCATCGTTATAACAAAATGAAATTGTAATAGGGCAACTAATAAGTAATTACTCTTTTTAGTTTTCTTGTTATGCAGAAGACAACACTGTCCAATTATTGGGACAAGAGCCCCAGGGGTTATGCACATAACAAACCAGTAAAGATGCTGAAAGTCATATGCAGAACAGAAATACGCAATAAAAGCAACAATGCCTGAAATTCTTTCCCTCTAAACTACCTTTCAGACATTTTTTCTGTAGTGTTTACAAAGCCATTGTGCTGTCTACTCTTTTATATGGATCCAAATCATGGGTCATCTACCGTCACCACCTGCGTCTCTTAGAATGCTTCCATCAACGCTGCCTCCGTACAATCCTTAACACCCACTGGTCAGATTATGTGACCAATACATCTGTTCTTGAACAAGCAGCAGTTACGAGTATTGAGGCCATGTTGCTGAGAACACAGCTGCATTGGGCAGGGCACAAGGATGAAGGACCACTGCCTCCCTAAGATCTTGCTTTATGGTGAACTTGCCACCGGCTGCCGCATGAGAGGAGCCCCGAAGAGAAGATACAAGGACTCCCTGAAACAACATCTCAGCCTTGGCCATATTGATCATCATAACTGGTCTACTCTGGCCTCCAATCAGGAGGTCTGGAGACACACCATCTATAACGCTGCTGCTTCCTTTGAGAACGCACGCAGGATCACTCTTGAGGAGAAAAGGCAACGCAGAAAGAATCGTGCCTTGCAGAATATACCTCCTAAGGAGTCTTTCTGCTGTGCCTTTTGCAATCGGACATGTCTATCTCGTATTGGCCTTATTAGCCACCAGCGTGCTTGTAACAAATGTGAATAGAGCCTTTCCCAAATCTTTGTTAGCAAAGCCTAGCCATGATGATGATGACCAGAGGTCAGGCCTAAATTCAAACTTCCCCTAAATTTAGAGAGAGTAAAAGCCCAAGTTCTAAATAAAGTCCATCTTTGGCTGGAGTCAAGATTAACTCACAAGCTCAAGGGTCTGCAAAGTGGGTTTACAAATCATTTTAATGGCACCTAGACTACAAGTATACATTGCCACTGAGATCAGTGAGGAGGTCTGATGACCTTACGGAGCCCTTCCAACCCTTGCAGTCAACATGCTGGAATGCAGAAGGGATTTAAGTGCATAACAGGACCCAAATCCAGCATCCACCTGCAATGTAAATTCAAAGGTGCCACCAGTCATATGTTAATACTAATTAACTGATCCCAGGGAACCTGAAGTTCGACAACTTACCTTTCACTATCTTTGCAGCCCTGTAGTTAGTCACGTCTTTCTAGTCCAAGAGCTCTGCTACACTGCTGGAGTACTCAGGTTACCACCTCTGCTGGGTTCTTCTCACTGGAGAGGTGGCTCCAGGCTGTCTCTCCAATGGTCTTGTGACCACAGCTCCTTTCTCAGACACAAACATACCTTTGTGACACATACACCGACAGCCACAAGCACCATCTAAACACTTCATTTCCTCCCTCCCTCAGACACAGCCTCATAGCGCCTACCGAGATGCTCCAGCATTTACCCCACCACTAGGAAAAGCAGCAACAGCAGTTTGCAAATGATCTGGGAGCATCTACCTCCTGTCTGCTTATACTGGGAGAGGTGGCAGATCAAGCTCTAGCCTGGGTGTGTGCCAGAGGAGGAGTCTGGCTTTTTGGGCAGTTTGAGCAACAGAACAGGCAGAAGTGTGTGTGGGTCCCATGCAGTCTGCAGGCTGGTGCTCAGGCCACACCATCAGGCATCATTCAGAGAGAAGACACAGCATGCTATTACAGCCTTCTATGTAACAAGGCCCATGATGAGGAAAGTACATACTTACTACACAGGTAGTAAATAACTCCAGGGTTTGACATCCCCTATTTTGAGGAGGTTTTTGTGTTGTGACAGTATTTTCTTTTTTTTTAATCACTCCTTTTTTTTTAATTGCAATGCTTGTCAAAGTAAAAGTACTAGCACTGCAGTGACATAAACAAACTCCATATAAACTTGTAAGCAGATTCCTATAAACACTTCTTCAGCCCAGCCTGAAATACGCCTACTGATCCTATGCAAAACCTGCCAGTTTCCACAACTGCCTGCTGTTGATGTGACCTTTTAAAGATGTTGAGTTGAAGTGAACTACAGAAGAGTTCAGTATGCCTCAAACAGGCACTGGGATGAAAGTACAGTTGTGTGTGTTGTTCAGGAAAGAGGAAAGCACTATTATGTAGGTGCCTTGCTGGAAACCAGCCCTTCGTTTCTCTCTAACAACAGGGTCTCCCATTTCTGCAAGGAGTGCACATAACTTAATAACTTCAGTGTAAGTAACATACGAAACAAGGAAACTTTCACTCCTTTTTGGTTTTGCCCTCAACCCCCAGCCTGGCACGTATATGAGATTTGCTTTTCCCCCTTGTATTGCTTTAAATTGGTTTTAGCACTATGCCTCTTACACAAAGAGATGCTCAGGCTGATGGGGACCCTTTGCAGGTTATCTAGTCCACCCCCTGCTTTTCTGCAGATTTTTAATCTCTGTGTTACAAGCATACAAAAGCAGAACATGGGCAGGAGGTATTCATCCATGTACTTTTCAAAGGACTCAAAAGCCTTCTAGCCTATTAATTTATTCATACATCATCCTTTTTTATTTATTTCTTCTGTCAGAGAAAAAAAAAGGTCCCTCATGCGAAACAGGGCCATTGCAGCAAATTCCCATAAACACATAGGGGGGATTGTCCCTTGACAGTGCATATGCAGAGGCAGATGCAAATGAAGCATTTGTAAATTCAAGTATCTATTAGCACAGCCTCTTGTCAATGGTAAAAGTATTGAGAAGGTCGTACTTCCACTAGGTATCATCTGCCAGAAACTGCAACGATTGAAGTAACTTTATCTGTAAATGGAAATATACCATTTGCAGCTCCAATTCTTTCTCCAGAGAGGTACTTTGATACAGCCTGTAAAAACAGTCCCCCATGTAAGAGATGTCCTTTACCTGTGTTCATGCAAGCGTGGGCTCAGGCTCTCCTTGTGGAGGTTCTTCGTGGGATGAAGCAAGGACAATGCTTATCTGTGAAATTTTAGAGAGAATTGATGGGGTTTTTTTTTCAAGCCAAGCAAAACATAGCATTGAGCTGATATTCAAACAGTATATACCAGCCTGAGGTTAAGAAAGAAACGTAGGCGAGCAACATCAGTACGAACTGTGTCTTAAAATCGGGCTCATGCAGATCGACTGAGGTCAGGCTGCGAGGCTTCCCACTTGCTCACAGCAGGGGGCTGTCTTGGGCTGAGCAGAGCCGGGACTGACAGCCAGGAGACTTACTCAGCTGCAGAAAAAAAACAAGTCTTAAGCAGAAGCAAACCCCTGGGTCACTCACTGTAGTATGGAGAAGAACCAGGAGGGACCAGTATAACCTCCTCTTACCTTCCTCCCTCAGAGCACTGGAGGTCCTGCCATCACTTCTGCTTCATTCCAGTATCTTGCAGTACAATGTGAACTTCGGGCCTTCAGTCGCCTTAGGTTGAATAGGCTTCCATCAGTATGATATTGAATGTAGATACCGTCCTGATCATTGAGGTCTGCCGTGGCCCTTTGGAGCATCCTGCTGAAAAAGATTGTGAATAGGGTTGGTGCAAGAACGCAGCCTTGTTTCACACTATTGGTTATTTGAAAGGGCTCAGAAAGTGCATCACCATATCTGACTTGGCTGCGCTGATCCTCATGAAGTAAGATGATCATTTTAAGGAACTTGGGGGGACATCCTAAACGTTCCAAAATCTGCCATAGACCTTTTCTGCTCACAGTATCAAAAGCCTTGGTGAGATCAACAAAGGTTACAAAGGGACCTTTGTTCTGTTCCCTACACTTCTTTTGTAGTTGTCTGAGAACAAATACCATGTCTGTGGTACTCTTGTTGGCTCTGAAACCACACTGACTTTCAGGTAGAATTCCTTCTGCTATAGCGGGTATTAGTCTGTTCAAAAGCATTCTTGCCAGGATTTTGCCAGCAATGGAGAGCAGAGTAATACCACGGTAATTTGAAGTCTGATTTATCTCCCTTCTTGTACAAGGTGATGACGACTGCATCGCGAAGGTCTGATGGTAGTTCACCTAGTTCCCAACAGCGTACTACAAATTCATGAAATTTAGCATGGAGTGCTTGGCCCCCACGCTTCCAGACTTCAGGTGGAATTCCATCAACCCCAGCTGCCTTGTCAGTTTTTGCCTGCTGTATGGTCTTAAGAGTTTCTCCCATAGTAGGGGCAATGTCCAATTCATTCTTCACCAGTTGCTGTGTAATGCACTGAATTGCTGAGTCTTGAACTACATGGCTAGTACTGAAAGAGTCTGAAAGTGTTCAGACCATCAATTCAGAATGAAGGTTTTATCTGTCAGAAGCATTTGACCATCTGCACTGAGTAGAGGGGTTTGGACCCAATATGTAGGCCCGTATGCTGTTTTCAAGGCCTCATAGAATCCTCTGTAACCACCCATATCTGCACATAATCGAATTTTTCCTGCTAGATTGATCCACCACTTGTTCTGGATGTCTCGAAGTTTCTGTTGGAGCTTGCTGCATGCAAGACGAAAGGCTGCTTTTCTTACATGACAAGATGGCAGTGCAAGGTGTGCTTGGTGAGCAGTTCTCTTCTTCCTCAACAATTCCTGGATCTCTTGATTGTTTTTATCAAACAAGTCCTTGTTCTTCTTGAAGGAGAACCCTAAAGATTCTTCAGAGTACTGCAGGATGCTATTTTTAATATGTTGCCAAAATGTTTCAGGAGAGGGATCTATACAATGATTTTCCAGCCTAGTCTGAAGATTTGCCTGGAATCTATCACTCACTGTGGCTGCTTGAAGACTATTAACTTGGAGTCTCCTCCTTGGGATACCTCCCCTTTTAGGTTTGAACTTAAGGTTGAAGCTAAGTTTACAGCGCACAAGTTGATGGTCTGTTTGGCATTTTGCACTAGGCACTGCGTGGGTATGCTGAACATCACGAACATCTCTCTGTCGCACCAAGACATAATCAATGAGGTGCCAATGCTTGGATCTAGGATGCATCCAGGTTGTCTTCAGATTATTTTTCTGCTGAAAGATAGTAATAGTGATGGTGAGCTGTTGCTCCACACACAATTCTAGCAGAAGCCATCCATCATCATTGCAGTTTCCAATGCCATTCTTGCCTAATACTCCTTTCCAGGCTTCAAAGTTCTTTCCTACTCTGGTGTTGAAATCACCAAGAATAATAATCTTAACATCTGTGGGAATTTTTTGGGTAAGTCAGTGCAGGTTGGTATAAAATTTATCTTTTTCAGCAGGGTCAGCTTGGAGAGTTGGGGCATATATACTAAAGAGGACAATGTGTGGATTCAGTTTTGCTGTAACTACAAGAAGTGACCCATGTGAACACAAGGAAGAGCTCTGTTTCACCTTTCATATGACTGTGCACATGAGACTGACCTCTTATACAAGAGGTGCTCATTTAAGGACAAGCTCTTCTGTTCCTGGCATATCTTTGGAAGGATGAGTTGTTCTCATTTTGCTCACCGTGGTGTGTTGATACTCTGGAGAAATTACAAGTTTTGCAGATAAGACAAATCTACTGACAAGCAGCTGCCTCTCATGTATTTTTGAGAAGTTTTGGTGTCTCCTGAAGTTTTATCAAGGGAGTTCCTTTCTAGCAATAACATGAAGCAGAACATCAACAGAGACACATTCAGTCTTTATAGCACTTACTGTTGAATAGACTTGGTACCCCATTGCTATTTTCATTTTTTGAGTCACCCAAGCACCAAGGCACTTCTCACAGGAACAATTTGTATAGGAACCTATTTTGAGGAGGATAAGGTTCACTCTCGGAGGTACAGTGACTGCACAACAGGCAACTCAGCCTGTTTTCAAATGAGTCACAAAAATCTCCTCATGAGGGTAAGTGGCAAGATAGACTGGCCATGAGTCACAGCTATCATCCTCTATTTTAAAAGGTTTGAATCCTTATGAACCGTCAGTGGGACTGAAACAGAAGCATAATGATGCTAACCTTGAAACACTGGAATTAAGCATTTCCACCATCATTTAGATGGGTCTGTCCTGTAGGACTATTTCAGGTGACTAAATTAGCACCTGGACCAGAAAGGAGACAATTTATATAAATAGGAAGGAGCAAGAACTGTCAGAAACTTGGCATTTCACCTGGGCAGTATATTTAATATCTCAAGTGTTATATGAGATAAATCTCATTTAAAAGTTGTGGGTTTCTGTCTCCCTTTTTTTTTTCCTGTACATCCAGTACAACCTAGGGATGGGGATTAGTCTGAATATAAACAATCTTAGCAAAATAAAAATTAGGCAGTGAGCAGTGTATGAGAAATTGCCAAGAAAGTTATACATATTTTTCAACCATCCTGAAAAAACAGTGAGTCTCATTCAAGAGATACAAATCAACAACCAAAGCCAAATTTAGGAAAGTGCTGCTTGTTTTTCAGACAAAACTGGTTCATTCATGCCCGTCTAATAAACACAGTGAGGTACTAATGCAAACAAACTAATCCCACTGTCATGTAGTTTTGCAGTTTTGAATCATTTGCAGCTAGATTCATTGTCACTTTACAATGAAGCTTAATTGGCTGTAGATTATTGCATTGTATTTTATACACCTGGTTTTGTTGCAATTTCAATTTACATTGCTGACATTGTACTGTTATCATGCTGACAAGGTGACAAGTCTGCACGTGTTGTCTATCTGCCTCCAGAATATAAACTTTATGATAATCTGCAAGTTTCACCATTCCTGAGCTATACTATCCCTCAATATTAAGATCAGAAAGCAGTAAACATCTAAAATCATGGGCCATTGCAGATTCAACCTACTCTTTGCAGTGCTAAGAGCTAACTCCACATGCAGCATCAGTACCATCCCTGGGGATTGCAAGAGGCACTTACGAGAGGTAAGCACAGGCACAGCACTACACACATCTGCTTCCCTCCTCCACATCCATCACAAAATTCAAGAGAAGGTGACAGTGGAGTCACTAAGATTATTAATCAATAACGACTTACTAATTTAACATTATGCCATTCCCCTAAGCAGGGGTACTCTGTAGACTGGGCAGGGATGTTAGGACATCACCAGCACTGCTAGTCTCTCAGGTTAGACAGGCATCAGTCTAGCTCAATAAAGCAGATGCTGCTGATCTGCACTTGGGTAGGACATGAGCAAGGCAATGTCCAGTGTAGTTTTTTCACTTGATTCTTAGATTTTGCTATTCCTAACATTGTCTTCACTTTTTTTTTTGTCTATTCATCAAAATAAACATCTTATTTACTTAAAAACCCACAAAAACGCAGAGAAGTGAGGGTTGCCTTCCTCTTACACCAGACTAACTGGTTTTGATCATTCATAAGCTGATCTTTACACTGTCTGAAGAAATGTAAGTAAAGGGGACTGCACCAGTCAGCCTGCTCAAGATCACCTCACCACTGAAAGCACCCACCACAGGGTGGAACAGTATCACATACCGGTCCCATCTGCAATAAATAACATGGATGGATTGCCCAAGAGCAGCTGAAACACTTAAGATCAAGTAGTCAGGTAAAATACCTTCTAGATTAGACATAAAACCACAGTGCAATTAGAGGTGTGGTAGAAGCATACCCAAGCCAGACCTGCACTGCTGGAGCAAGCTCAGGGAACAGAAAGAAAACAGATACCTTACCTGGCCTTACCTGAGCACTGCCATCATCATACTCTGCATACCAGCTATAACAGCAAAAGATGAACCAACAAGAGACTTCCCACATGAAATGGGATATGTCTCAGCTGTACAAGTCATTTGCTCTTTGTATTTTAAAAATGAGTGCTGTTGGTGGCCAACAAATGCATCTGACACAGTAAAACCACATACTTCTGCCAGGTTTCACCACAGAGCTAAGATTCATGCGGACTTTTCAAAACTACAAAAGCAGGTATTTATTCCTGCCCCACACCAAACACTCCTGATAAAAATAGTCAGCAATCTGGTTGTACAAGTCTTTCCTGACAATGAGGGGAAATCTCTATTAATATCCAAAAGCTGTGGTCTGGAGTAGGCAGTAAGTACTAACCAGGAGTACTTTTATGGAAGACCAAGCCAGAACAACATCTGGAGTCTGGCTCACCAGCAGACCTCCTAGTTAATCTGTAACTAGCACTCCATACTTCTTTCCTAACCAAAATATCTACAGCTATTGTATGAAAACAACTTCAGCAAAAAAATACAACACAAGTATAAATCTAGATGCTAAAATAAAAGAGGCCTGGGTAAGCAGACAGAAAAAGTTATTCTATAGGATACGCTAAAAATCAGACCAAATAAAACCACAACAGTAAGGTATAAATATGGAGAAGATATAATTCATAACCTAAAGTATGTATGCCCTTGCCTCAGTAGACTTAAAACAAGGAAAAAGATAACCAACCAAAGACTTAGGAAATGGGATCAACCAGGAAATAGACTTTCAGTACAATCAGAAAGAGCACAGATTTAAAACATTATAGAAACTGAAAGAGAAAAGAGTGAGAAAAGAGGAAAAAGAGGGCCAACAGCGGAACAAAAGCAGGAGGACAACAGAAAAGAGCAGTCTTGTCAACTTTCATCTTCATAAAAATAAGGATTCTGGCTTCAAAACATCATTAAATTAAAAACAAAACAAACAAAAAAAAAGAAATAAAAAACTGCAGGATTTCAAGAGTGACAGGACTTCCCTCCCTTCTTTTTCTTTTTTTTTTTTTTTTAATAAAGAATGTGCTTAACCTCATTTTGTTTATTAGAGATTTTGACTGTGTTCAGAGCCTGCACTTGGGTGTGCCTTGTTTGGCACTAAGTTGCAATATAAACAAACTCCAGCTGTTATGCATGAAAAACCTAGGAGCAGCAGAGAATTTAATGTCTCTAATTAATGTCTGTTTGGACCTAAAATGAGGCATTGGAGACTCCAGATAAACTTTGGCATGTAACACATTTCAAAGGGGAATTAGGAACCGAATAAATAAGAATTTGTCACTGCTGTGCTCTGGATATATTTGCAAAACAGAGATGGTGATGAGAGCAGAGTATTTTCTTCTGTGCTGTACCCAGGCATAGCCATCCTTGTATGTCCCTTTTACTGCATGGCAGGTCAAGAAGAGGAGAGAGATATAAAACAATACCATGTTCAACTTACCTTCAGATCTACCCTTTAAGCACTGCAGCTATGTCCAGATTTAAACTGAAACATAAACCACTGTATGGGTTTGTGCCTCTGTAACATAGATTTTTCAATGCAGATACTCTTTTCAAACCAAAAATGACTGAAAGTCAGCTTTAAGTAGGGATAAACAAGACCAGGTTTATCAAAGCTATCATTAAACCCACAAGTCATAAAATAATCATAACCCTTCTGCTCTCTGTGCATCACAGGAAGAAAACACAGAGAATGCACTCCTGCAACTGCTCAAAAGCTGAGTGCATTTATGGGCACTAGCCATCCCCACTCAGCTCCACTGTCCTCAGAGCACAGAGCTTTCCTTGGCTCCATATTCTCCTGCTGAGGTTTCACTGGTTGTGATAAAAGCACAATTAAAGACAGTGTACAAATACCATATGCCTGAACTCACAGGCCAGAAGCCAGGATATTTACGCTTCACCTTGGTACTTACCCCTCCTTACCAGCCAATGTTATGTACTTCCGTGCTGTTGTATCGTTACCTAGGCTCTCCTTAGCGCCCACTTGCCCAGGCTTGACCACAATACTTAGATCCATAATAAAAAGACATCTAACTTGCCATCCCCATTATGCAGCATACCTGCCACCCTTCACAAGTGCCAGGAAAATATCAAACAGGTCTCCCTCTGAGGCCACCAGCTCAGAGCTGCACTGTTGGCACAAACACCGACCCCACGCTTCTGAGTCCCCAAAGATCCTCTGAAGCCAGTTCCAGACAACAAAACAGGAGTTGAGGCTGACCAGGGACAGCAAGGTGGTAGAGAGTAGCTAAGAAGTAAGGTCCTATAGAAAAAGGATTATTTCAGTTTCTTGTACATAAGAAGAGAGCTAAGACACACAGAATATGGCAGTAAATGTGTGTGTGGTAGGATATATCAAAGAAATAGTATGCTCACAGAGTACAAAAATTAATTACCATAGTACAAAATAGTAATAAAAGAGACATACAGACTCTGTGATAAGTCAGTATAGAACAGAAAGTCGGGAAAACGTAAACATTTGATACCAGGCAATCCCATCTTTCAGGTTATCACCAGTTTTTCAATATTGTACCATATAAAATGGCCCATACTTCAAGTCAGGATTGAATCATCCTATCATCCTATAAAAAGCAGGGAAAATCACATATGGATGCTTACCACCAACAACCAGTCACCAAGTATAATTCTGAAAATTTTGCTTCTATCTTGAACATATAAGGCATTAGGAACATGCACTTCCGTTTTTAAGAAATTCTTGGGTTTTTATAGGCCAGTAAAAAAAAGGCCAAGAAGTCCATATGAAAGATATGTTCTCACAAAGTATCAAAAATTTAATCCATTCTTTAGAAATGCCTTTGCTTATTGGAGGAAAGTTTTGAATTCAAAGTTCTACTTCAACACAACCTGCAACCAATTAATATCAGCAGAAGGAAAAAAAGATATAAAACTAATTTGATCAGAATACCCAATTTTTGGCCTTCATTATGCCAAAAGAGATTGTGTTTAACACTGCTATAGGTATACATGGATTAAAAAATACGATCATTTTTCTTCTCAGTTATCCCTGGTTACCTTCCACTTCCTCAGCTGTTGCCAAGCTCTGTGATAAAACTAGTGGAAATCAAACTGCAGAAGATGAGCAGTGGGATACTTTGTCCCTGATTTTCTAGGGCACACTGCAGTCTCACTCATCACATTCGAGTTGCACTGCATGGTGGTGATGGGGTACCACCATCAGCAAGGGTGTAGCATGGAGGTGGCAGTGCAATAAATGCCCAAGTTGAGTACAGATGAGGTATTAAGTAAGCATAAAGTGGAATTTCATATGGCTTTGAGAGATTGGAAACAGTATCATAAAGCTTATGGAAGTAAGTCCCACTTGAACAACTGAGCCGGCAGCCAAGGCACAACACCTGCTACAATGGAGCACCAAGCAGAGAGACAAAGGAGCAGAGGGGAGGCAACGGGCTCCACCCTTTCTTAGAAGCACCCAAAGTGATAGGGTATACCACTACTGGCTTCAGCAAAGTTTCGAAACAAGCTTTTGTCCAAACAAGGACACCTTTTCCCCAGCAAGAATATGAACAAAATCTGACAAAAAAGAAGTGCCACAAAATTCCTGTCTGCTGATATGATCTGTATATCCTACACTACTGTTTCTCTGTCCCTACTCAGTTTCCCGCAAATCACCAAAAGAGGGATTTTCACCAGTAAGCATCAGAAAACCACCCAGGGTTTCTGTGGAATTTGTTGGCTTTTGAAGTTCTCATGACAATCTGACAATTTTTTCAGCCTCAGTATGCAAAGCTCTGCTCTACACTTTAGAGACTAGCTCTATCGACATTCTGTGCCCCTCATCTCCTTTCAGCTTCATTACCTGTATCAGGTAGCCTTGGATAGACGTGTTTGCATTAAGTTACACTAAACTGCCTCATTTACTCAGGTCGAGATGAGCCCTAGAGAGAATGTGTTTAGCTCAGGATTTCTCACCAGCACTCACCTCTCACCTCCTTATCTTCCTCCCACTACTTTGGACCTCCAGTTTTCCCCTGCTCCACAAAGAACACATCCAGCCTCTGGAGATCTCAGCCTTGGCTCACCAGCTCAAGGTTAATGTTGCACACTTCTTACAGCTGCCAGGGAGGGCAACATTTTGGGGAAGAAAAGGGGAGCACTTTCCTTGGGGGGGAGGATGGGCTGTGTGTTTATTTTCTCTTCTCAAACATACTTCGTAGTCAATCAAACTTCCATTTTGAAAAATGCTGGCTTAATTCAGGGCTCCTGTCATTCTTTCTTTCATGACTGCCATATTACATCTCCCTTTGAAAGGAGAATGAAGTGGCACAGGAAGCATCATACCTCTGAAGATCTCCCTTTCTGTAACAATGCAGACACTTTACTAACTCTGTATGCAATCTGCAAAAATGTTTAAAGTTGCATTATTTTTCCTCAGAATTTAATACAAGGTGTTTGCTAAGATGCTTAAGCAGCATCCCAGGGTGGGAAAAAGGGTGCTAGTCAATATTTGAAACCTCAGTGGCTGCAGTGCTGAGCGCCAGAAATGATCAAGTTTTGTAATTTGACTACGTCACATGTTCTACTTGCTACATATTCAGTGGCCTGGCAACACATATCCTCCCCTCCTTAATAACTGATATGCATCTCTTCCCCATCTAGTACTCCTTCCATCATCTGGTATGGCCCAACATTGCCTGCAAGAGCTGTACATGGCTCCACAGGAGCATGGAGTGGACTGCATGGCACCTAGGGGGAGGTACTTGTCCATGCATGTGAATGGGCGGTTTCTTCTGGAAAGACAGGTAAGCTAAAAAGAAAAGTTGTTGTCTTTTATTTTGAGAATGCCGTGAGGTCTGGACTACATCAGGTGTCAAATCTGCCCTGTGGTAACAGTGGTGACTGAAGACAAAAACATGAAGATGTCATAGCGAGGACTGATGAAAGGGACGTGGACAAGGCGTCCCACAAACACGCCCCCCCCCTTACTCAGCAGTGTCACACAGAAAGCAGTAACGGCAGGGAACTACCTCCCCAGGCTGCTTTTGGGAGGGGAGCACAGCGGGACACAGCCCTGTGGATGGTGATAACAGAAATTTTTTCTGACACGAAAGGTACAGCAACATGAGGAAGTTTTGCTAGATTTGGTACTAAATATAAGGAGGGATCAACTGGAAAAGCAAAGGTGACAGCAACCAAGTTATGATAGACTGTGATCCTTTGGAAGGCTGAGTAAAAGGTGTTAAGAAAATTACCTTCAATACAAGGTAAATTCAAAAAAATATGCCTGTTACAAACTCTTATTCTGTGTTAAGGAAATTTAAAAAAAGGGAGGAATTAGGGTGCCAGTTCCTCAAAGAAATTACACAAAAGCTCTTTATTTACCTCAGATAAAAACAGGGAAGTATACAGAAATCAATCTAGGTCTTACTACTAAAGTGAGTATAAAAAAATAGCAGGAGCGCCTAGGGACAAAAACAGCTAGAAGAATAGAAAATTCAGAATAGGAATTCAGAAAAGAAGAAAAATATAAAAAAAGGGCACAAGTCCACAATATTTAATGTCATCATGCAGGAGTCTTTACTTAAAAAGTCAGCAGTATGCAGATGGTTAATACAATTAATATCAACAACAAAAAGGAAAAGGTTACATATGGCAGTGTTACTTAAGTATTTCTAAGAAAAATATTTTAAAATAATTAAATAAAGGCATATTCAGAGATTGCTCGAATTATTAACCCAAAAGCCCCAATAAGAAGAATAGGTTATGATAACCCAGCCATCCTTTTTCATATTGGTTGAGCATGATGTTGCCTCTTCTAGGTTAATTAAAAAAAAAAAAACCACAAAGGAATGAATCATACATTCTGTAAACCCACGAAAGGTACTAAAGCAGATGAATGGTAGGAAATAAAGCATACCAAACCAATTAAATTCCTTCCATAATAGACCAACAGGCTTTGTGGACAGGGAAGAAGAAATCAATGTCAAAACTGAATTTCAGTAGAGGCTTTTGATGTTACCCAATATGACAATCATGTAAGTAAGCTGCAGAAGCAAAGATTAGATCAAACCATAGCCATAGGATAGCTGAAAAAGTAATCAGACACTATTACTAAGGGTCAGTTATCCATGGTTCCCTTTCAAAAAAGAAAGATGAATTGAGATGGACATTTCATGGATAAATGCACCACTTCCAGCCTCATTCAGTGCTTTCACTAATAATTTGGACAATTGAATAAACAACCTTATTAAATCTGCACACAAGAAAGTAGAGAGAACTGCAAGTATACTGGATGGCAAACAGAATTCAAAATAAACAAAATGAAAAGCACTCAGGTAAAAGAAAAAGTAGCCAAACCAAGCAGGAACTTAATACGAAGCATTGCATTTTCATAATAATATCCAAATTAATGAATTTGGAGCAGGAAATGGTTGGCAAGATAACAGCTCTTAAGAGGATGGGAAGGCAACAGATACGAAGCAAAAGGTAAGTCAATATAATGCCACTATGAAAAGGGAAACATCAGAAAGGGATGTATAAACAGGATTATTTCATGTGTCTTTCAGGATACAATTTTTCTACTTTAGTTGGCACTGAAAAGGCCTTGGATGGGAAAACATCCAGTTTCAGAAAAGACTTCAGGCAATTTAACTTATAGAAGATTGTTAATTTCTCGTGTTGTCCCTCCAGCCTTGAAGTATAAAGAAACTTGTTGCAAAGGAACAATCATTCATCTTTGCACATGGCAGACAGGACAGGTAGCAATAGGCTTAGATGGAAGTAGGATTATGGTTAGAAATAAGGAAAATCTTTATAATCAGAAGGGTAGCAGCCCCGCCCCACAACAGATTATCTGATTTGTTCCTTTATTTTTACAAGCATATGTTCCACATAAAAAGCATCCTAAAAAGACACATAAGGACAAGAACAATCAGACCACCAACATAAGGACAAGAACAACCAGGCTCCCAAAACTGCAGATGACCATGCTGATCATGAAAATAGACTCCCTTCTCTTCAAAACCATGCACTGCTTTTCGCTGTACTAGCAGTCCTCCCCAGAATTAATCTCTAAGTGGAACAGAGCTCTGCAAAAGCACACAGCTGGGAACAGCTGGGGGATCAGCCACTTGGAGACAGACATGTGCCATTTCCTTTTCACCAGTGGAAACTTCCCCGCTCACTGACAGCATCCTTGTTAAAGGGTAATTCTTAGGGGCTTGTCATTTACTGATGGCTTTGGGAGGTTGGTTTGACCAGAGACCTTAAATTTACAGCTCATTTAGAAGCATAGCAGCTGTTTGATGACTGTAATCCACTTGATGTCCTGGCTTGTTATACCAGCACATCAAGCTGGTATGACAAACAGGCTAATTAAATGGAGAGCAGGGACTATTTTCACAAGCTTCACTCACATGGTAGAGGTGAGCTTTAACTCCTTGATTCCTGTCATTCAAAACAAGTCACTGCATTTAGAGTTGTTTCCAGGGAAATTGCAGGGATCAGGTGACATTATCTATTGAGTTGTCAATGAAAAATCTATCTCGTTCCGAGTAAAATTCTCAATCAGGTGCAAAGAAAAGCTGGAAGCTAATGTACTTGAGGCCAAACACACTGTGTGGTCGAGGGATATCTAGCCTGGACACATGCTAAGAAGGATGATATCATCCCCCTGATACTCTCCTAAATTTATCTGGATGTGAAAGCAAGGACTGGAAGCTGGGCTCCCCCCAGGTGAGTGACCATACTACTGCATTTTAGGTACATAAGTAAAGCTGGCATTAACTTCAGCTAGAAAGGGTATCCCATACCCATTAAACTATACATAGTGACAAGAGGAATTCAAGCTACATGGATCCTTGTTTTTGCCAATATCTCAGAGACCTTATAGTCCAAAGAAACTAAAAATCAGCTTTAACAAGAGGAGTTCCCTCCCTTTTCAACTACTGCAAAAAGATACAAAATAAAGGTCTAGTCTCTGACTGAAGGCACCTAAGTGACATTTTTTAAATGTTCTGACCCCTACAAGAAAAAGTTCTTCACAAAGTACTTTTTTTCTTATTGTTGAAGATCCAGTGCTGGGAAACAAGACAGCATTCCTTTTTAACAATTCTTCTTAACCACATATCGGTCAGGAATTCACAAAAGAACATCAACAGCAGTTCTATAATAACCAAGAAAGAAAAAAAATTACCCCATAAATACTGACTGCAAAACCAGGGTTGTCTTCTCTGGTTTATGGTTTCAGGCCTTTCATGAAAAGAACCAGCTCCCATAAATAAGCTATTTTCAAGTTCCAAACTGAATTAGTGGAAATTAGATTCCTCTTTTCATTCTCTTCATTATAGAAAATGGAGAGGAGATATTTTCATTTTTTAACAGCAGAGTCATTCAAGGCTGTGACATGTGAAGTCTCAAGCACAAAAGTCCCTAAATGTGAATAAGGATGAATCAATGTGAAAGCCCAGAAGACATTCAGGACATGTATTCCAAGCGAAAAACAACAACAAAGTACAGGGCAAGTCCATGAGACACCTATTCTGAAAACAGAGCTAATGAGAAGGTAAATAACTCTGCTCAGCTTGCAAGCTGTTCAGCTTTACAGCAAACATACTTGCAAATTATTGCAGCAGATGCCTCTCTTGATTCTTTTTCTCATTTCAAGCTCAGAAAATAGTGCTTTCTGTTCTGTTGGTTTCAGTCTTATTAACGAAAATGTTTTATTGACTAATAATAGCATTGAGGGAAATGCAACGTTGCTGTAAAGATCATATTGGGACCACTGTCATCTCAGCACCTTCCCTCTACTTTCACTCTGTCACCCTATGCATTTCTAGCACTTTAGATTCTGTGTAATTCTCCTAATCCCTACTGCTTCAGTTGCTATTATGATCCACGTAAATTTTTTTTGTATTGCTCCTTCGCCTGACTTCTTCTTTGGTCTATAAAGAACAACAGAAAAGCTGGTTCAAAGGTGCATATAGAGATCACCTAGTCCAACCTCCCACTAAAAGCAGGACTAATGCCAGCACTAGTTCCAATCAGGTTAGTCATAGCTTTGTCCAAAGGAGTCTTGAAAACCTTCAAGGACAGGGGTTTTGCAACCTCCCTAGGAAACATGTTCTTAACTGCCAACCATCTTTACAGCCTCTTCTGGATAGTTTCTCTCCATCCTTCTGGAAGCAAGGAGCCCAAAAACAGACACACTATTGCAGCAGCTGCCTCAGCAGCAGGATGAGGATAATGATTTCTCTTGACTTGGTGGCCACATTCTCCTACTGTAGCCTCGCATGTATGCTGCCATATTTACATTGTGAACTCACTGTTGGCTCATGTTCAGCATACACCATTAATTCTCAGGATCTCTCTCAGCAAAGCTGAGAATTCTGCACTTCTCCTTGTCAAACAGGCTTCTGTCAGCCAAATTCTGAGCCCAGGCTCTATCATATTAACTCCCTCCCCCATAGAGGAACATTGGTTGAATAATCAGGGTCTTTTATGAAGATAATGAACATCAGCCCCAGTATTACCTTACAGAACACTCCACTTGTAGCCACCTTATAAATTAACATTGAGCAACTAATTTGAGTACAGTGATCCAGCCAGTTAAAACCACCAAACAGTCCCCTCACTTTACTCAAACTTCCTCTGGCCCAGCTGCAAACACTGTGGGAGATCATGTCAAGAGCCATTCTAAAGTCAACATATGAGAATATCTGCCACTGCTCTCATCCACATAACAAGTCATTTGATCATATAAAGTCATCTGATTGTCTAAGCGATGCTTTTACACATCTCCTTTATAGCCTGTCCTTACTTATTTCCACTTCTTTTTTCGCCTTCTAGTTCACTAACAAGCACCTTGCTTATATAAGTACGTCTTTTCAAAAAAAAAAAAAAAATCACCTTCTTCACCCTCACAGGCTAGAGGTCTGAGCAAACCCTCACCACAGCATCATCAGTGTTACTTTCCATGCCTTGTCTTTGTTATTGTAATTCAGTGCTTTATCCTTGGTAATTTCAATCTCCAACTGTCAAAACACAACTGGTAACTCAGCAGGTGAAATAAAATAGACATAAATCAATTTCTGTTTCTCTTATCCATGTTTCCTCTTATGTCTACTGTCCTGTCTAGGCCTGACACTGTTTGAGAAAGCATACAGTGGTTGAAACCAGTACAATGCACAATACAAGGGTTTATCAGTAGTTTATGGAGAGTCCCAGTGTTGCTGAAACATCATACAAAAGGGGGTTTTCCAGCAAGACTGCTTCTTGCAGCAGGTGAAGACATCCATGACACTGGTATATCATGGGATGCATATATGTTGGCTTTAAAAGGAATGAATACTACCATCATCAATCAAATTAGAGATTACCAATCAGTGTAGTATCCATTCCCCAGGTTGCAGTCACCAGCCAGAGGAGGAACAAAAGACTTGAACTACTCTTGCCACTCCTCTGAACCAGCCCTAAGATTTTTCAAAAGGCACAAGACAGAACATTTGTGCTCACATATGCACAAGACATTGAGCAGAAGCAGTACTGAAACCCCAGATGTCATGCAGATACCTAGAGACTGTCTGGTTCACACCGCACAGCACAAAGCAGAGATCAGAAGTGGTGTCTCTGTGTGCTCTATTTCAGCTTGTTCAAACACTAGCAATCTTTTCAATGGCTTAATATAACTCTTTATCCAAGGGAATGCAGAGAAGTGACCCAAGTCTTTCTGCAGGGTACTTCTGATCTCAGCATTAGGCAGAATCACATTGTGCAGGCAGACTGTGCAGCTGTGTCCTGACACAGAAAGCCTCATATCTGCAGAAGTTGTCTCCTATTCTCTGGATACAGATAACCCCTTGATTCCTTTCCAGTGGAGCCCACCTGTCCATTTGAACAGACACCAGTTCAGAAGTCCCTGTTTGCCTAAGACAAACAGACTGCACATTTTATCCTCAGTCCCTCTGAGCTGAGCACTACTTTTTGTCTAGCTTACTGAAATACTGTAAAACAACACAGAAGGTTTTTTGAAAATATTTTTTTAAGGCATACTCCAGTTCATATAATCACCCACTAATTCAATCCTGAGTTTGGGAACTGTGTGCTTATTCTGATTAAAAGTCAAAGTACTACCCAAGCATATAAACTTCTCAAGCCCTGGGATGCGTCACAGGAGGCTTTCTCTCAAAAATGTTTGTTTTGAGGTGCTAACATAACATAAGCAAAATAAGCTGTTAGTAGTCTAGCACATGTAACTAGATACTCAAATTCAGACCATGCATGCCTTTGGATTGCCCCTCAGATGATCTGACAGCACAATCCTGTTATGCCAGAAAGAATATTTTATTCAAAAACATCTTCCAGACTTTCATAACCTTACCAGTGTGTATTAAATAGCACCACTAAAAAATATGTTCTGAGGCATTAATTTCTTTCTTTTTGCAGTATATGAAGCAAGAACATCTCAAATTAAAAACAATCCAAAAGGAAGAGAGGACAACAACTGATCATCACAGAAGCAGGAAAGGAAGATAAACCTTGGGTAGAAGATTTTTGGTTTAAATTCTTATATGATCATAAAAACTCAGCTTTTCTGCCTCAGTAGACACAAACAAATTTCACAGAAAAGACAAAAAATATCAATCATTGCCAATACAATATTTTTCCCAAAAAAGTTCTTCTGGGGGCTATGTAGTGTGTCATGTCATTGTGAAACACAGGCCAGAAATATGCTGTCCATCTCAAATTGCAGAGAACACAAAATGCAAAATATGCAAAGAGAATTCCACCTGCAGACACGGGCATGAATAAAAACCAGATATGTCAGACATGATGCTTGTAACTGTGTGAATATTAGCAAAGTGTTGATTACCTGTTATTTCCAACTATGAGATAGGTCAAGGAGCTTGTACAGGAACATTCAGGCTTAGGAAGTCATATCCAAGAACTATCAGTTTTAATAAGAAAGCAACCAGCTATGACTATAAATTGAATCTCAGGCTTCTTCCTCAAACATCTCATTATCTGGATAACTTCTTTAAAATGTAAAAGAAAAAGTATGATTCTTTTTTTTTTCTTTTTTTGTGGGATGATAGTAGTAAGCAGTTTATCAATCATATGCTTCATTTCCAAACCTCAAGCAGTAAAGCCTAAAAGAGACACCTACAAAAATCAGTCACCTTTTCACCATTAAAACACCCACAACATAAATCCAGGCTAATGAAACTTATTGCAGTGACAAGATTGGTATCGTATACAGAGCACACCCTTCAAGGTTAAGAAAGAGCAACAGAAGACCAACGAAAGAGTCTCCTGTTAACCTGTAAAAGCACATTTCAGCCAGTAATAGGCTGTGACAGAAAATCACCATGATCACCAACACAGAGGATAGCTGCTTCCTGCATAGATACACAGTCTATTCCAAGATTTTTAATGTTTGGGTTGTACCTAGAAATGGCACATCCTATATCCAATTTAGTGATTACTGCTCCACAATTATCTATCTAGCTTATGACAAGTGTTGAGGTTTTCCCATTAATTTATTATTCCCGGTTTTCCCATTAATTTATTTAATCAAAACTTCTGTTTCTGAAACACAAGATCTAACAGTAAAGACTTTAGAATGACTATTTAGTCTTTAATACCAAACACTATCACTACAAACCTCTAAATAAATAAATCAGTCACATCCTACTGGTACTAGCAGGTGCCTTTATGACACAAAGGATCTCTAACCCAGGTGAATCCACAGGTTCACACATTACAACCACACAGTCTAACCATGAGGTACTAGCACCCCTTATACCAACTGTTCTGTAATGTAAGGTAGCTCCTAGCTTGGTAACTGCTATATTTACATAAAATATTTACTGTTAGTAGTTTGGGGGTTTAGCGCAGGTATCAGCTTCAGATTTCAAAACAAGGCTACACTTTCTATTTAGGGAAATAACTCCTACATTTTTCAAAACATCAGGAAAAAATATTTCATATAGGTTTAAGTTTCACAAAAACCAGAGGTTTTGTAAAAGAATTTTCATCCCTCAGTTCATCCTTTCACTGTCCAAAGATACAATTTTCATTTTCAGTCTCTCATCTTTGGTGTCATTATTTCACTGTATGAACCTTCCCTTTGATTTCACATAATGAAGCAATTTTAGATTAGAATAAAAAAATTCCTCCTGAATTAAGAATGCTATTAACAGAGGGTCTTCTCCACATAGGAAAATAGAATCTCTTTATTAGGCTCCAAAATGTCAAGGAGTTACATGTTTCTGGGGCCATAAACCTTTGCAACAGCAAAACATAGGGAACTGTTCCAAGTGTAAACTAAGAGTCTCCAATACTTAATAGGGCTCTTTCCAAGATAAAGCGTGCCTCTAAATTCATATTATAAAGTCTAACTATTTGATCCATAAACAGATGCAGCTTATAAATTATACATATATAGTATCATTTTTTCACTAATAAAATAAGCAGTACTACCAACAAAATAAAGTGCTAGACAGTGTCTTAAAGGTAGTTTGGTTTTGCAGTTTTTTGGGTTTTTTTTAAACAATGGGAAGTCCACTCATGAATAAGGTGTATTTTGTGAAGCATATGTGGCGGATAGTTCAGAGACACCACAAGAGCACCACAAAAGGTGCAGCAGCATAGTCTGACTTTCAGCCAAGGCCACCTCTCAGCTACTGAACATTGTGTTAAACATTTAGTGATAAGGTGTTGCATAATGCAATTCTCCATTTTATTTAACTGTAAGTACTTGTAGCGTTTGAGATAAGACACTGGCTGCCATTGCAAAATTATTGTGAAGAAACAGTTCAACTTTTATTTTACTTAAGAAATCAGTCTTTACTTAAGAAATTGAATCAGGTTTCCTCAAGGTCTATTGAACTCTTATCCAGTTAAACTCTCAGAGAGAGTGGATATTCATAACTTCTTATCATTATTCCATCATGCAATGTTAGTTGGGATGGATTGAGGATCTTGTGATGATTTACTGATTTATGAAAAGCAGAGAGGTTTCTGCCAAAATTCCATGCTGAAATCTAGAATAGATCTAGAGTTTCATCTCTCCCCATTACAAGGAGAGGAAGGTGGATCCAGGTCTGGACTATGATGCCAGATTTTCTTCTTAAACCATCACTACACAAAAAAAAGACAGAAAAGACAGCAGCTTTTGTGCTCAGTGATGACTGCTGTTTAGGGAGGGCCTAGCAGATCAAACAGAGAAACCATGCATGAAATTTTTGGTTTGCTTTTGTCTGTAAAAAAAACCCCAACAAAAGCACTACACTGGTATCAGGATAACATGTCAACAAGAGGGGAAGCAACTGTCTTCCTACAACAGCAGTTGCAGAAAACATGGGCAAATAAGCAGGTGAAAGGAACTTCTGGCACTGAAAACCTTTACTGGGGTCCCAATTCCAGAGTATGCTCCTCTGGTATTTTAGAGGATGGCTGCTGTCTCCACAGCTTTGTGCACAGCACACTCATCCCACGGTACCCAATCTCTTCAAGTTGTGTCTCTTCCCCTCAGTATAACCTTTATTTGTTGTCAGCCAAAAGCAGGTACCTCTTCTTCAGTATTTACAACGCACACTTCATTACTGCACCTGAATGGCACTGGGCAACACTTCACAACCTACCAGTTGCACCAATTTGCAGTAACGTAATGTCCATCTATCACACAAGATTCACCTTTACAGCTCCTATGCTCTTTTCACATCTATTTATTTTTAATACTGATGGATATACAAATGGATTTCTTGCTGAATTTTCTCAAGAAAGTCTCACTTTAGGATTCTCTGGTGTTTTCCTTCCCAGAGTAAAGAAATGAGAAAAGAAAGCCGACAGCCTCTGTCTCCAAACTAATTGCTGTGTAATAATTTTTGATAAGAAATAAACAGTTTATGTATATCTATATACATATAAAAGAAAAAAAACAGTGTCTGTGCATATATTTATTTTAAAAGATATAACTATTTCAAGCCATACATACCCACAGGTCCTGGATCTGTTTCTGGCTCCACCCTGACCTCCTGCAATACTATGCCTGTTTTGGTTACGGCAGCTCCTTCTGCAAAGGTTTTTAATGAGCAATTCTACAGTACCCAGCCCTGGAGGCAGCCAATTTGCCTCTGCAGAGCCAGCTCTGGGAGACCCAGGGCTGCCAGCACAGCAAGTTACCCTGCGCGGGCGGGGTGCCCTGGCACAGAGTCTGCCTGCCGCAGGGGGGCTGGCCCACGTAGCTGGAATTATCAGTTATGATAACTGTGTCTGTTATGACACAGTTAATGCATTTTTAAATGCTTATTTCTAATTACTCGGTCTAAACCACGAGAGCTATTACTATTAAAAGACTAACATAAGCCTGCAGGTTTCTCAAGTGATTTTTTTTTCTCATTTCTCACAACTGTTTTTTTCCAACTTTATCTAAATTACTAATGGCTTTATTGTTATCAAAAAACAAAAGCAAAATTGACCAGCTGCCTCCAAAAGGTATTTAAACTGCCTTTGACCTCCAACTTGCACAGAAAAAGCTTATGGTTCTATCACAGAAGACATGATCCCCAGCTAATATGACAATAAAGCAGACTGGGGAAAACAATTTGTTAGTCATATGATTCATTTATTATTCAAATGTAATGATTAATTAAATCCCTTACATTAAAAAAAGAAAACTTACTCTGCTTCGTAATTATCACCACTTGAACCATCTCTTCACTGCATCAACCTTAAGAAAAGGAGACACTGCAGAAACTTTCTTCTAGAAATTCAAACTCTAATAACACTTTGTACTTTATTAATTAAATTATTCCATCTTTAACAAAGTATCCAGAATCTAAAAAGAAGAGTCCAGGACTATGAGATTCTTGATTTATACTAGAAGAAATGCCGAAAAAGACTGTAATCAAATTAGCAAATTGAATTCAAGTATATTGCCCAAGCCAACATAACGCAAATGATTGGAAAGTGATTCTCAACAAAAAGCAGACAGCTAACAAAAGTCCGTATATCAATGCTTTTTTATAAAACCTTTAACAATTAAAAATCATGCTTAACATTTCTAATGCCACCACACAGAAGGGCTTTTTCCCCTCATACAAATAATATATCTACTGCTGAGAAAGGGGCTATCAATCATGGTAGTAGTTTGCAAAGAAATATCACAGTATCAATTCAGTCCTCAGAGAGATCAGATTTATGCTATGTTACTTCAAAAAGAGTATGTTAACTTATCATTAACTCCATATATGCTTAAAACACAACTCTGGATACACTTAAATAAAACCACAAAAAAGCACCACAAACAATAACAAAAAACACCACCCCAAAAACCTACCCAAGTTTTGATAGCCAGTTACTAATAAGTGAAAGCACTAATTTAGAGGGAGACTCCTACCAACTTAGGACAGTTCAGGTTCACCTAAGAAGTTTAAGGCTCACTGTTTATAGCTTCCAAAACAACAGGGGTTTAAAGGGGAAAAACACTCTTTTCTTGTAAGAAAAATTTTGAGAAAATTAAATAAACCTAAAAGGCAGTATTTCTATAGGTACTGTACATCTATAGTTTCTGATTTCAACAGAAGTTGCATAAAAGATATAGCAGTACATATTATTACTGGGCCATTAAAATCACAGTACTTTGGTCAAGTATCACTGTTCCCCTTTTGGAAAGTTCTGAAAAAAGCAAGCAGTATTCAGAAACATATTAACTTCTCTAAGAAAGTTTTGCATCAAAACTCTGCTTTTAAACTTTTATTTTTTAAACAACAACAACAAAAAATTGTCCACTTAAGAAAGTTGTCACCATCTTACATTTCAGAATACAAAACTGAAAAAAATCCCTATTAAAAAAAAGACAGGACTTCAGCCAAGTATTCAGCTACTTATTGCTGTAGTTGTAACTCAAGTCCATTGAAACCCTTGTGTTTTGGTCATTTGTAGCGAAAACATGTTTGGAATACTAGCAGCAATAGAAAACCCCTTTAAAACCTAGACATAGTTACACTGTTGAGTGAAAATTAGCAGAAACCATAATCATTGGAACATAATAAAGTATCCTGTAAAATTACAATTTAATTGGTAGCTAGAAAAACAGGGTTGACTTAAAATGCTAACCCAAAGCCTTATATGGGCCTATGCCAGTAAAGTCCATTTTCCCCCACTAGATAAAGCTGAGAACAACACTACTTGAAACATAACAAATGCAGTCTTCACTCCGCTTCAGTGCCTCATCTCCCCCAACCTCCTCCAAAAGGTAGACTACAGAAGATTGAAATAATGGCCAATTCCAAATTTAGGTGATATGCACAAATATACTGTTGAACAAAGTTTAGACAGCAAACAGTACACCTGAGTTCAGTCATACAAACTAACTTCTGTAAATAGCGTTAGACGAATATATCCATGTCTCTAATATGAATCTAGATGTATTTTCTTACAAAATGCATTAATAGAAATCTCCAAGCAAATACATACCATACAATAGCAAAAGCTTTAAGCCCCATTTAATAAGATGACTTTCAGATTAAAAATAGAAGGCAATTAAGATTTACTCAAAATTACAATTAAGAAAAGCATTCACAGTGCAATATTGAAACTGTCACAAAGTTAAGAAAATACTGATATCAAAGTACAATCACAATGTTAAAGTAGACAAAACTAGCATATCTTGTAAAATTAAAAGGAATGAACACAACATAGGGGACATCTCACATCTCATGTCCCTGCTCTACATATCTCATTTCCTAGTCTTCAGAGACATAAGTGTGTCTTTTGGACATTGGTAGAAATCTTGTTAAAACTAAGAGGTTCATTCTTCTTTGTAGAACACATTTCAAAGCCCAGTTACTTCTTGAAGATAGGTTCTTCATCACTGCACAATTTCAAAGTAGTGCAATATTGCCATGATGTGCTGAGGCATGAACACATAGCCTGTGTAGAGTGCCATTCCAACAATGGAAACCAGCATGGAATCTGAATTACAGTTGAGGAAAAAAGCATTTGAAATAGGAAGTGCATGAGACATCACAAACTATAGCATTAAAACTTTACCGGTTACTATCTTATAATGTTATGTTTTTCAATCAGACAAGGTCAACTGCATTCAGAAATTACAGCTATAGAAAGAACCTACTGAACACCCAAAACCAGAATACCGGTAGAAGCAATTACCTGAATTGCAAAGGATGCCTTGCAAGTTATCCACTGCCTTGTCACAGACACAAGAGGACAGGCCAGAGCACAGGAAGAGTGATGGAGAACAGAAAACGGGCACTTAGAAGACACGGGTTTTTACATGCATCTTCCCAGGTGTTGAGCAAGTCTGTAGAAGCCAGCCCCATCCAGCCAAGCACAAAAAAGTCAGCCATCACAAAAATCCAAAACAAAACAAAACCACAATAATATGATAGCTGTACTGAATACTACTATTCTTATTTGTGGATGACCTCATTTTTAAGCAGACAGCATTAGATGCTGATCTCAACTTCCTGGAATAGAATGACCTAAGAAATGCAATTTATGATGCACAAAACACATCTGGTGTGAAAGTTGTACTGTTAGCATAATAGTCAGGAAACCTCACATCCATTTCTAGCTTCCAGTGTCCTCTAGGGCTCTAAGTCACTACAATATTTGGTCCGTTTCTCCATCAGTAGTACTTTACTATAGCAGATCACACTGCAAAACAAACTTTACATGAAGCTATTATCTAAAAAATCTTAAGATGACCACTTTATTAGCTGAACGCCTAACAGAAGCGAGACAATAGCTTATATGTACAACTGGACTTTTGTCAAGCTCTAGGGTTCTTGAAGCTTTATCTAAAGACATCAGATTACTGAAAGATTACACCACTGAAAGCTTAAGGTTTCAGAAATTCAAAAATAATGGAAATTAATAAAAATCTGTTGATTTCATCCAACTACCTGCAGAGATTCAGTAAACTTAGACCAAAGCACTATAAAAAGCACTGCAGATTAACAAGTGTGATAACCCCAGACAGCAGTACTCAGTTTCCACAGGTGAAACCAGAGGAGCTGTGCGTGCTCTGCCTCTTCGTGAAATCAAGTCACCACACACAAGTGTAACAAATGCTCTATGACTGACTTCCCTATGGCAGAGCAGAGGTATTAGCTGTGCTTATTAGAGCATACTAGCTGCTTAGTGTATTTATAGTCCCAGAAGACAGTAAGAGATACTAAAATGAAGGTCAACACATAAATCCACATTTCCGTATCAGCGCTCTCCTCCGATGCTGGAGCACAGGCAGCAGTGTGACACACACCGTTAGCTCCCAAGGCCGCTGTGTCTGTGCTGCAGCCATACACCACCCGGCAGACGTGGCCCACCCACGGCCAAAGAGTCCGGTCTGAGGACAAAAAAAAATTTTGCTGATCTGAGATCACAAGCGATACTTGTGCCACTCACTACATTTGTCAGTTATGTGGCAATTACAATATGAGCATTTTATGAAAGTAAATATGCATACACTTTCACTTAAGTTAAAAAGGAAAAAAATACTCATGACTAATATAATTGCAGTGAAAACAGAAATTTAGTTTCCTCAGTGAAAGATACATGGCGTAAAAGGAGAAAGGTTAGTTAGCAAGGAATACATTTTGAAGGTAAGAACCCCTAGCTAAAGAATTGTGCATGGTAAGTCTACTATAAAAGTAGTAAGTTTTTATAATCTCCATTTCTACGGACTTGACACAGGAAAAAAATAAATGTCTGATCACACCACTATAACTTGGGCAACCACTCTTACATAGCAAAAGTGAGTTTCTTTACAGAACTGAGCAGTATGTCAGTAAAAGCACCTTCTCACCACTACTTACACCCTTCTCTTTGTTAATGTTTTCATTCATTTCTCTTTGCCTCTCAGTGTTAACTGGAGATGGCTCAGGGTCATTCCAGATATCGTTTTAAGTCAAGATCAAAACAGCCACACTTCAGAGAGAAATACTTGCAACGCCATAACAGTACTTGAGAAAATATACTACTGCTAAGAAAGGACCAGGTAAAGAAGAAAACCTGTAAATAGTCTTGATACAGATGCCTTTACATGAGCATCTATCAAGTTCTTCCACTCCAAAAGAGACAAACTTAACAGTTCGAGGATTAAATACCTATATAAGAAAAGCCACAAGACAAAGCACCATGAAAACCTAGGCTTGCAAGGTTTTGCAGCGTGCACATTTACTTTCCTCTAGGCAAAAATACAACAGAAAACACTAAAGACACCTTAACAAAAATGCTCGGGATTTCAGTACAAAAGCCGGAACTGCCGTAACTCTAGAGATATGAACTTGTGCTGCAGGAGAAACGAACTAGGTCGCCAGACGCCCGGACACGGGATGCGAAACAGCTGAATGAGGATTATTCCCAGATCGGGCAACATATTAGTTTGGGAGGGAGAGGAGCCGAGCCCCTGCCTGCGAGGAGGGGACAAGGCTCGGTTCCGAGCGGAGGCTGCCGCTCCTCTGCCCACTGCGTGCTCCGGCCGCGCTCGGCGCCTCAGGCCGGCTGCCCCCGGCCCAGCCCGGCCCCGCGCCGCTCCCCTCCCGGCCCGACCCGGCCCGACCCGGCCCGACCCGACCCGACTCTCCTCCACGCCCAGCAAGCCCCGGCGGGGCAGCGCCCTCAGCACGGCCACGGCCGAGGCGCTCCCCCGGCACCGCGCCCGCCGGCCCGGCGGACCCGCCACACCCGCCGGGCCGCCTCGGGGCAGCCCCAGAGCCGCCGCCGGGCAGAACGGGGGCCGTGGGCAGCCCCCAGCGCCGCGCACACACACACTCTCCGCCAGAAGGATACTGAAAACGGTGCGTTCCCAGGGCTCCAGCATGTAGAGCGCGGTGACCAGCAGGTACTGGTAGTACAGCCACGACATCTGCTTCAGCGCCGACACCAGCGCCATGGCGCTCCCCGCCGCCAGCGGCACCGCGCCGGGCCCAGGCCGAGCGCAGCCGGGGCGGTGCAGCCGGGACAGCCCTCCCCCGGCCCCGCCCCGCGCCCGCCGACACGGAGAGGCCGCGGCCTGTGGGACCCGCACGGGGCGGTACCGGTGATCCCACACCCGGCGGAACGTCTGAGGCACCCCTGGCACACCGGTACCTCGGCCTTCCCCGAGGAACGCCCACATCGGGCCCAATCTTATTACATTGCGCGACTGGCTCTGAACCTGGTAACCTGCCAGCCCGAGTCACACCTCCTGTTCAAATTTGATCTGGGAATCGCTGCAGACCCGAAGCCGGAGCTCGGCAGGGCCCACGGGAGGCACGTTAAAAATGCTCTGCACAGGCCTTCTGTTTCGTTGTCAGAGGGTAAAGCCCATCCGAAAACATGGCTCGGATAAATGCGACCTTAAGATCGGCCAACTGTGATGGCATTGATCCGTATGAATAGAAAAAAGAAAGAAGATTTAAAGGATCAACTGTTTACTGTGACTGTTGCTAATTTTTCACTTCCCTAAGGCACTTGGAGCCAGAAACCAGAGGGTGTGAGACACCCCTACCCTGACTGCTAATTTGCCTAAGATTAATAAGAAATTCCCAGAGAGCAGTTTGGGACTACATGATTAGGAAGGCTCTTGGCAGTTTATACTGTCACTCTAGAAGGCACGAGTTGAAAGCCAGCTGGAAAGCGATGTACACAATCATCAGGCACCTTAACTAAGCAGAGCGTGCATTGCAACCACCAGGGAGCAGGTCCAGGTCACCAGCCAGGACCTCATTTGCCAAGTGTGCACACCGTAGCCGCCGATTAGAAACTGAAGTCGACCCACTATACTCACTCTGCTTGGTAAATCAATTTGCAGTTATGTCACTGAGCAGTGATTCTGTTCCTGCAGCCACCCCACTGTGCTGTTTGCACAATGAAAAACAAGGAAATACAACCACAGGAGGATGCACATATGAGTTATTTACAGAGCTGCAAAATAAAACTACAGGACCAGGAGATTACTGTGAAAAAGAAGAGCAGCTGGCAGACAGAACTTAGACTGTACTATTTCATGTGAAATCCCTGAAAAGGGATTTAATTCACCCAGAAGACATTTATACACACTTTATCTTTGCAGATTTATTAAAAGACAAGTAGCAATGAGAGCACTCACACAGTTAATACCCCACACAACTGCCTACAGGAGCTGTTGCCCCTACCCAAGACTGCCGTTGCTTGTTGCAATTGCTGCTGGAGGAGCCCTGTGTTGGTGTAGCTGCTTGAAAAGGCAGTGGTAATCATGAAAGGCGCCTTTCTGTATAAACATGTCCAAAGTTCAAGGACAAGTGGGGTATTCAGCACAAGTAAAGCATTATTCCCATTCTAAGCTGCAAGACCATTATCAACATGGAGCAAACAAGTCCCAGTCCTGTCTGCTCCTATGATTCCTAACAAGGAGCTCTGCAATTCAAGTGGTAAGGCAAACAAACCACAGCAGCAAGAAAGGACCTGGGATAAGAGGAAAGGTAATATCTAGATGTGTGCTGTCTTCAAAATCCCCCACTGCATCTGCCCTAACACCCCAGGGTGGGTGGCCCCTTACACTTTTTTGGTGTGGTGCATATTCATGAGAGGTTTTTTGCTAGTTAGCCCCTTCAGAAAATGGACAATATTCCTCTGTATAGAGTTTCCCGTCCTTCACCAGCTCCGTTTTACCCCTGCTTAGGGACTGTCATCACTTAGTAATAATCCTGATACCACCCACATCAATTCTTGAGCCCTTGAAGTACATTCCCACGTGCTCATGTTTCCAGCAGGTCAGTGAAAAGACCCTTAACCTAGAAAGCCTTCATGCTTCACCTGGAACATGAAGAGAGCTACATCGAGGCCAGCATGCCTGAAAGCACAGACCATATGCTCTGTATCACATCTGTTCCTCCATACTTCTGCCAAGAAGAAACAGTTCTTTGTACATTCAAAATTTTCCTTATGCACCTCCTGGCTCATGGCACACAGTAACAATTTCTCTCACTTTAAATGATCCCACAGCTATCTAATACTGCAAGTCAGACACTCCACTGAGGAGTCTGACTAGTAGGTAGCAAAGCTGAGATTGAGATCTTGTTTCAGGCATATCCCAAAACTCAGAACCTGCATGGCTCCATTTTATTTGTAGGTTGCACATGCAGAGGAAGGTACATCATACTGGCCAACCAATTAAGTGTTCAGCAGCTGCATCAACAGTTCTGTACTTCATCAAGCAGAAGATAAGTTTCTGCTGATTTGAAAATAGGAATTCAATGTTTTTCTCATGTAATCCTGACAGAAGAACCAACATGTTTATTTCTTCCTAATCTCATTAACAGTGTAGAATGAGTGTGTGTAGATTAGTAAAATACTACACCAGGGACTACAAAAGGTAACCAAAGAGTCACAAGATTTTGTTATAATCTAAGGCACAAAAGAAGTATGTTCTTCAGGTTCTTGCCTCCTAAGTTCAAATATTTCTGACAATTCCTCAAAGCACATATAACAAATTATTCCTAGTACTATTACAACAAAAAGCACAGGCCACTCTATCACTCACCTCTGCAAGTGGACGGGAGAGAAAACATAGGGAGTTGAGATAAGGATCAGGAGCGATCACTCATCGCTAACTGTCATGGGCAAAACAGACTGAACTTGGGAGATATTAATTGAATTTATGACTAACAAAATCAGAGCAGGATAATGAGAAGTAAAATAGATCTTAAAAAAACCTTCCCCCCACCCCTCCCTCCTTCCTAGGCTCTACCTCCTCCCACCCAGTGGTGCAGAGAGATGGGGAATGGGGGTTACCGTCAGTTCATCACACATTCCTGCCACTGTTCAGGGAGAGGAGTCCTTTCCCTGTTCCAGTGTGGGGTCCCTCCCACAGGAGACAGTCCTTCACAAACTTCTCCAATATGAGTCCATCCCACAGGCAACAGTTCTCCACAGACTTCTGCAACATGGGTCACTTTTCCACAGGGTGCAGTCCTTCAGGCACAAGATGCTCCAGCATGGGTCTCACAGAGGGTGACAAGTCCTTCCAAGAAACCTGCTCCAGCGCAGGCTCCTCTTTCCACGGGTCCACAGGTCCCTGCCAGGACCCTGCTCCAGCATGGGCCTCCCATGGGGTCACAGCCTCCTTTGGGCACATGCTCTGACGTGGGCTCCTCCACGGGCTGCAGCTGCATCTTTGCACCCCTGTGGACCTCCGTGGGCTGCAGGGGGACAGCTGCTTCACCATGGGCTGCAGAACCTCAGCTCCAGCACCTGGAGACATCCTCCCCCTCCTCCTCCACTGACCTTGGTGTCTGCAGAGTTGTTCCTCTCACATATTCTCACTCTGCTCTTCTCTGGCCACAACTACTTCTGTGCAGTAACAGAAGCTATCGCCGCTACCAAAAGCTGGCCACGCAGTAGTGCATCACTTACTTTCTCTCTCCCTCCCCTCACTATTATCATCATCATAATCATCTTTGGTTTCAGCTATTAAATTGTTCTTATCTCAACCCATGAGGTTTACCTTTTTTTCCAAATTTTCCTCCCCACTGAGGGAGGGGGGAAGTGATCAAGCAGTTGTGTGGCTTAGTTGCCAGCTGAGGTTAAACCACAACACAAACCTACCTGTGTGCAAATCTACCAAGAACACAAGCCTAAGGACACCCAACATGCTGACTTAAGAGTTGTTTATCCCATGCCATAAACATGACCAGTGCAGCTACAGAGAACCAGTTACTATACAGTATTTATTCCAAGGACCAGTTCTAATACATACTCAGATAATGGATAGTATATATACAGGGAATGATCATCATATACAGATCTTACATGATATTTACAAAATTTTAAATCCCCAATGATGCAATCGCCTGACAGTAGAAAAGAATATTGCTCTCAAATGCACGCAGTTAACTGTATTCCTTTCATAAAGTTTGCAAAAGTCCAACCATTACAAAGTTCTCTGATGAAAATGCACATTTACAAGACCACAGTTTAAAAGGGTTAACATGCCTGCATTTCTGACACTTCCCACATTCTTAAAACAGTGCAGTAATTTTTCCCCCTGCATTTGCACATTAGGAGTGGCTGGCTAGAACATTGAAGAAGTGAAAAACTTCATCTTTATCCATTACTGCCACTTCAGTTGAGCATTCAGTACACAATACTGGATGATATACTTCCTCCTCTTCTTGATTTGATTGTACAGAGCTAGTTTCTTTGCTGTGCTTCATTTTCTTACTTCTGCTCTTTACCTTCTTTCTGTATTTCAGTATTTCCTCTTTGTTAACAACGCAGTTCATCACAAACATTGCTCTATACTGTGTTTTGTAAGATTCATGTCTATGGAGAAGGGGAGAAAATCTGTTACCATCACTGAAAATGGGATTAAAGATACGAAGTACTATGACAAAGAGCTGAAAGCCAAATAAATATGACATTCTATAAACAGAAGTCACAACTACAAAAATAATAAAATCATAGAATTGCAGCCATCTGTTATGTTTTTAAGGCATTTTTTAAAAAAATGCTGGCTGTTGCTGAAATAACCAGCCTGGAGTACAATGGTACTGGTACTGCAGAATTATGCATTGCTACATATAGCTGGCAATAGGCGAAAGATCAGGAGTGCAAATGACTCAGCTACTGGTACTGACATCCTAAAATGTCTTGCAAGCCTGCCATTCCTTATTTATAAATAACAAGCATTAAGACATCACACTAGAAAAAGCATGTCTATAGTAAAACATAAAATGCATTTTCAGCTGTCATCAGTCTTAACAACTGTATATCTGGAGCATGTAGCAAAACTCAGGGCTTTTGTTCAATTTAACACAATGTCCCTAGGGTGCAGTTTTACAGCAGCTAAAACCAACATAACAGTGGCTGCAGAAGTCCTACCTTGACTTCTGCTAGCTTTACTGCTTGTATAATGTTGTGCTGAGCTATTTCAGTTGATTAAACCCAGGAAAGACCAGTTTGGCAATAAAAATTGAGAGTTTTCTGTCAGCTTAGCAAACTGAAATAATTATAGAACAGGGTCAGGAAGTACCAGTGCCAGCAAGGCAGACAGACAAAAACAGCACCCAGTAGATGATTTAAGGCTGCTGTGGAATTTCATCCTCAATCATCAAAAATACTCAGTAAATAATAAGTAGCTTATTCCTCATTTCACAAGATTTTTTTCTCCTGTTACTCTCAGTTCAAGAGTCCTCTCCTTAGCACAGGGTAGGCAGCACTAACTAGATTTGCAATGAAGATACTGGAGAGCAGCAAACACAGTATGGATTCTCACATAAATCCTTTCCTGGCACTTTTAAATGTAACTAAAAACCACAACTGTTAAGACTCAAACCAAGTAAGAATTCACTATCTTGATTTTGCTTAATCCTCCTTTAACAAGGCTCTTTTACACAAAAATAACCTGTAATAGTTTCATGCCTCTGAACATCAAGCAAATAGGTACAGATATACATCTAAAAAAAACCCAATCTGCCTGAACTACCTGCTTAGTCCACAATTATTATTTTTTTTTTAAAAGTTTACCTTGTCCGCTTTGCTAAAGTTCTACCTTATTCTTCCACATGTCCCCATTGTAGGTTAAAGTGATCATCATTCTTACAAAGCAGCATCCAGCTCTAAACCTGATTCACACCTACCTGCCTTCTCTTTATTAGCGACACTTTGCAAGACAGAATTGATAAAATCCGTTGATCAAACTGAATATGATAAAAATACTCCTGACTGAAAAAAGACATTACAAAAAGACCCTTATTGTTCACTAGTTACCTCTGGCAGTCCAGGCATAATGTTGTCATGCAAGCAGGGCAATTCAAAACAGCATCACTATTGGGGACAGGTGCAGGTTTTGCCTGCTGCCGTTGTGGAGCTCTTCTTTGGTTACGGTACCTACCAATGCAAGAAAGGAGGAAGGAGAGACAAAAAATTAATTACAGGTCCTTGCTGTTGGTCATATCAAGTCAACTGTCAAACCTTTTTTACATTAAAATACACCATAAATAAAGCAGGGGGAAAGCACATACCAGTATCTTTTCATTTACTTTGTACAGATAATTTTCGTTTGGGGAGACAAATACATCAGCATGAGAATTTGTGCCTGATAACCCTCTCCTTTGACAAAGGAGATATCTCAAGTGCAATCTCTGTAGGCAACATACATTAATATTATCTTATTCAACAGATATACATGGAGAATTTTACTTCAGCTGCAACAACCATTTTTCTACTTTACCCTTCAAAAAACCCTCAGTAAAGCAGATTTGTGCTGTTCCTATTTTATCTGAACATTTTGTGGCTTGCTAAATTCAAAGTTTCCAAAAAAATTTCCAAAAATTTCCAAAACTAGAAATACAGTATTTAGTAGGAACAGATATTAATTAACAACCAAATTATCTTACAACTTTTAACTCACAGCATGGTTCTTCAGATGAGATCTACAGACAAAACTGGCTTACAGAAGTCAGAAATCTTGATTTTAAAAACCCCAAGTTTTGTGCAGTTTTACTCAACTTCCATTACATACACATTAAACATTTTATGGGCTTCTAAATTTCGTATGCTGCAAGTTATAAATAAAAAATAGTTTCGCTGCATGGACTTGACAGCACTGGCTTTTCCTATACATTCACCATTTTCATTTAAAATTCTCAGTTGATATTAGGCAGCCAAGGATGGTCTCTTACCCTCTCCTCTGTGAGTCTACCCACTCTTGGTCTCTACTGTCTTCCTCTGGGTCATATAGCAGTTCATCATTGGAAAGAATCCGACGTTGCTGATGTTTTCTGTTTTTCCGGACATCGTGTGTATCTGGAAAGATTTGTGCATAAATGTGTTACATCCATCAGGCATATGATAATTCTCTACTTAAATTATCAAAATATTTTTTCAGTTTTCCTTTTCCATCCTCACAGTAAATTTAAACTGAAACTTAAAGGTCTAGCTCATCTCTCCTCCACACAGATAGCCCCAAAGCATTAACACACCTTACATACACTGGGATGCATCATCAAGTTGCAGGAACTACACTGAGATTATATAGGCTGGTAATTCCCCCTAAAAGGCTGCCTTCAGGAACAGCCTCTTGACCCCCCCAAGAGAATTCTACAGGGTCTGAGAGTGAGAAGTACCATAAAGATGCCCTCCTCTCTCCTCTGTCATTTACCTGTTTTATCTTCATCCTCTGAATCAGAATCAAAGTAAATATCATCATAGTATTTTGAAGTGGTGGCAGGTCCAGTCTGCCCAGTACTTGACGAAGTACCTATGGGTGCAATTAGAGAAACAAATGGTAGGAACACAACAACAAAAGGACAGCAAGTACACAGCCCAGAACAAATGTGCACTTTTGTTACTCTATCCAGAATGCTCTGCTCTATCTGGGTGTGTTAAGTAACAGCTCTCCCAATTTACTCCCATATCCTGATCATCCACATCACTTGTGTTATTTCACTTACAGGTGAAAGCTGCAAAGCTACTCCTTCCCTCTGAGATGAACCTCAGGAAGGTTTAAAGGAAGGTTTCTCCCAAGGTACACTCCCTTTAGGCACAGAGAGCACCACAACAAATATGCCTATCTCTGCCCTGTGTAATACACAGAAGACACTCCACAAATCTTTAGTCATGTGAAAGAAATACAGGTGTAGCACACTGTTTCACAAAGTCTGATTACAATAAAATTCACTAAAAAAGTCCCCCAAAATTTCAGGGCCACAGAAGTTCAAAAAAGACCTAGATGAACTGCCAAACACATGCATCATGGCCTGTCTGCACTAAAACTCCTATCCTGTGCTGTATGGATGTGGTGGTGTAAATATTGCTATATATTCTTAACTGAACAAAATCATATTTGGCCACTAACATAGATAAAACTAATAAACACACTGAATGCAGAGTGAAGTCCCCAGACTGATGTGACTACTACATTGATTCACCAGCACATTAAGAACACTTTGCAAGTTGTTTTGTAATAAGTAAAAAACATATGTTAGTCAAATGCCAAAGCATCCATCTCTTGCACCCATAATATACAAATTCCAGAACACAGGTATCTTCAATACAGTTTTACTATTTGCTGCAACAATTATGAGCGGGTAAGGGAGGAAGCGATGAATATTTTTCATGTTTCCCCAACCAATTCAATACACCAGATGCTATTCCTTTCTTCAAGAAAGGCCTCTAAAGCTTGACAGCCATCCGAAACCACTAGATAAAAGTACAAGAGACTGCAACCTGCTCAAGAGACTTCTAAACGTGCATGAAAGAACTTAAAGAGATACTGGAAAAAAGGGGTCTGACCTAACGGAAAGAAATCATACTAAAGCAAGTAATCAGATGTTCAAAAACACCAAAACTGAAGTCTTAAAAAAAATGAAAAAAAAGCATTCACTGAAACAGCACCTTGTGATCATTTCCACAGGCACCATCAGCCTTTTAAGACTTTTCCCTTGGCTTCAAAAAATTCAACTATCACTGCATACACAGCCTCCCTAGCCAAGAGAATACTACATTAACTTCACTTAACTCATGACTTTTATATGCAAGCAGCTGTCAAGCATGATTTACCCATTTCTGGTGATTTCCATTTGCCTTCCATAGTCTTCATGGTGGTGTTCAGTTCTGCTTCCATCTCCTTTTGGAACTCATCATCACTGGAAGACTCACTCTCCCCAGTCAGGCACTCTCGTATCAGCTTCCGCTTCTGGTCAGGAGTGCCGTGTAGGAGCACATCCACCTCATCCTCTGAGCTACAAACATTTAAGCGTTACACACCTAATTGTTGCAACCAGTTTAAAACACGGTTTTAAACACCTAATTGTTGCAACCAGTTTAAAACACGGACAGAGAACAAACTTGGAGAACAAACACCTGAATTGTGTGGGTTCACTAGGAAGCACTTACTCATATGTTTATGGAAAACGTACTTATTAAAACACTTTATTAGCTTGGTGATATTAAAACTCTGGTTTAAACGCAAAGGAGCTTCAGCCGACTGTGTCCCTGCAGCTCCCGCTCCGCGCAGGGGCCGTTTTAACACACCGCCATCGGTGCGGTCAGAAACGTGAATACGCCGGTTCCAGGGAAGGAAATCCCGCGGCTGTTGCAAAGCCGATCCTCCTGCACCCCGCGAGCGGCCCAGGGCCGGGGGTAGGGCCGGAGGCAGCCCCAGCGCACAAGGCGCGGCCTGGCCCAGCGCCCGGGCCCGGAGACACCAGGCGAGAGCCGCCGGCCCGAGCCACCCCGCGGCCCGCAGCTGCAGGCGCCCCGGGCTCGCCCGCACCTGCTGAGAGCCCGCTCATCGTCGCTGGGCTCCTCCACCACGTACGGATCGTCCTCCTCCCGCAGGCGGCTCATGGCGGTATCCGCCACAACCCCGCTGCCAGGCCCGGCCCCGCCCCTTCCGCGCGGCCCCGCAGCTTCCGGCGGCCGAGCCCGCCCGGCCCCGCCCCCGCCGCCTCAGCCCGGCCCCAGGGATCCCGGGCGGCCCCGCCGAGAGAAGGTGGGGAGTGGCACTGCGGCTCTTTACCCTTTGCTCCTTGGAGTTGCAAGTCTTCGGGTCACGTTTTAAGCACTTTGCTCCGGCGTTACCGAGCCGGAATTAGAGTTTTAAGAGACACACCCAATACCAAGAGGATTGAAAAAAGTTTAATGAGCTAGTAACACTGAACAGCAAAAACTAACCTAAAAACTGTTCCCACATCCTACTTAAAATATTTACAATTTTGGTAACTGTATATACATTGTCATCTTTGTCCCTTATAGTCTATTTATAGATGAGTTCCTTAGGAATTATACCTGTTATATTTGGAAGATGAACAGCACAGTATTAGTGCAATAGGCATTGCTGGGAATACTCTGTACTAGGCGAGTTGCCAAGAGCCATTGGGCAATGGCCATCGAAGCCTGAGGTGATGCGTACACGAATCAACACACAATGCAAACTCCTCTGCAATGTTCTGATGTGCAAGGCAGCAGGGTAAGTATACTACACTGTGCAATTCACCCTATTTGAGAAAAAAAACAAAACGAAACAAATCTTTCACCTCTGGTACAGGGCATCTGTAACCACAGAGATATTGACTTACACTGATCTGCACTTCCAAATATACCATTCACCCAAAATTCTGCTGCTCCGCTGAAGGCCTACAAACCCATATAAAGCAGCAATCCCACTGTGAAGAGCAATTCATCAAGTAAAGCCTAATTTTACAACATCCTGAAACTACACAACAGAACAGCACCTCTTGGAAAAAATCTGTGGTTCAAGTAAGAGACATAAATCAATACAACTATTAAAACTGGCTTCATAGTTCTAAGTTCAGTTAGCAGAATGAGATCTTTTTCACACATTCCTTCATAGGGGATACCTTCACTTTTTTTTCTGAAGCAAATCTTTTTATCTCTATCACAGTGGGGCAGTATTACTTTTCATAGATATTTTATGCACTTTCTGAACTCCCTTCCACTACTACTTCACTTTTCTGGAAAGAAACCCCCAAGAAGTTCTCTGTAAAATATTTCTGCCAAAGAAATTGCAGAGTCAGCCACCAAGCTCAAAACAATTTAAGTACACTGGATAGAAAGTCACAGACAAAGAGATAAAACCTGAGAATGCAAGTGAAAAAGTACCGGGCGAGTAGTGTCAGACCAATCCAGTACTTAGTCAATGGTTTTTACGTGATGAGTAGAGAAAAAAAAAATCTAATTTACTAGAAAATATAAAGCTTACAGATGATACAATGTCTGCATAATTTTAGAAAAATCATTGATTTCATGGTTTATTTTACAATAATTGGATTAGTCTACAAGTTAAGGCAAACATACTAATGCATCTGCTTTTCTTTTTAAATCATAGTTATAAAGGTTACACAAAATTCTCCAAAATTTCTAAGAAATGTTCACAATTGAAAAAAAGATAAGTATTTTGATATCAGTACATGGAAAAAAACTAAGACAGTGTATACAATGTCATTATAGTAACAATATTGAAATATCTAATGGTAATATTTAGGCCATTTGAACAATGTGTTTCGAATGGTGAACTTCAGAAATTACTTACAAAGGTAAATAAGATTGCAGCTGTATCATAGTATTCATAACATGAATATGATTACATTGGCTATTTTCACAAAACCCGAGCATTTGTTTTCTGAACAATGAAAGCATATAATGATTAAATAAACATGAATATGTATGTATAACAAGTATACTGTTCATATAGTCTGGAGCTACTTTCAGGTGTTTGTTCTAATTCTTTTGAAAGAAGAAGCTTGCTTATGTGCACTTTGTCAAATGTTTTCTCCAGGGAACTGTAAATGCCTATTTAAAGTTATGAAAACAAAATCCAGAGGAGGGCAGCCCTTGTTAGTGGGAGGACGGAGCGTAGCTTATGTGTCACCGTTTAACACTGCCAGACAGCTCTGCAGAAGCTGTAAGTTACCCTGTAAAAATAAAGAAAAATATCACCACATTTCTTTCTTTTACGCTTGTGACAGATGTTTTTTAAATAGCAATACCAGCACTAAAGCAGAACAGACAAGTTTTAAGCATATGGAAAAATACTTGTGTAAGAAACTTTTATCCTAAAAGAGTTTTTCGAATGTAGGAATATTGTGTCATGGAACTAAATGGAGCCAACTTGAGATTCAAAAATAAGCACTTAGTACCATTTTCAGGTTTTCTCCTCAAGATCTAGTCTAGTCACAAAAACTATTAACTGCACAGCACTCTCTCAGGAATGAAGTTCATAGTTGCAAAGTTTTAAATTTTTTATATAGCAAGTACCATTAGTCTGTGACTGAAATATGATTCCCAAAGCATAAGTATGCATATATTACACTGAGAACTGGATTTATCAACAAGTATTAAACAATTCATAGCATTCAGGATTTCCTTGCTTATAGCAGCCATCTCAGCTCACAGCTCTGTTCAAGGACAGCTTGAACTTTTTTTGTTTGAAAGACAGCAGACTGATTTACCAGCTTAGCCAGGTGATTTAGCCATCAAAGTTGAGTTCAGCAATAACATCTGGAGCTACAGAAGTGATTATCAGAACATTACCTCAGCTTAACTTTAAACCAAGCTCTGCCCTTCTTTCCAAACACAGTTTTTAATCTTATTTAAAGCATTTTGATTATACCATAAACAGACTGATTTTCAGGTATCTGAATGAATTTACAGAACTGACACCTTTGTGAATTGAACCAAATATGATTGACAAGCCAGGATTTACTTTGCAGAAAAAAACCCACCAAAACAACATAGTATTCACAATATTCACACTGTTTTGTGCATGCAATTACACTTAGATCATTTTAAACTACTAGCTATTCACTATGAAATAGCTGGACTAGATTTGTTCCCAATTTTGAAATCTCTGTGTAAGAAAAAAATGTCAGGCTGTTGACAGTGTTGAGTAATTCCTGTCAGATTCAGATAAAATGCAGAACACACAGTTTTCTGAATGCCCACTCATGAACATGAGAAAAGCTGCTTACTTCTAACAAAAATGTTGGATCCAAAAAGAAACATATAAAGAAAACTTCAGACAGACAAAAACATGTGAGTAGCTGTGATTTGCATGCCCCTCATAAACAGTCCACAGAAGTACTAAAGAATTTGTAATTACTTTTTCAGTTAAAAGCATTCCAAATGACCTGTGGTAGATAAGCAGAAGGACACATCCTTCATCCCAAAAAGGTAAGAAATCGTAATTCTATCCCCCATTAAGGGTTTTATAATCAAGATTAAGCAATTAACTGATTTAAAGGCTTCAAAGCAGAAGATTCCCAGTTATGCCTACTGAATCCTTCTCAGTCTTATCCCAGAAGGCAGCAATTTCAGTTACAGCTTCAACAGTTTTCTTGTCTTTTTATGCCTATATTGGCAAAGGAGCATCACAACTATTTCTTAGAAGGCTTGTAATTCTGTGATATGAACAAGTTCTATATAAGCAAGATACATGGGACTTGGTGGCCTATCTCTGTGGTGTACAGAATTCATAAACTAAGGTCTCTGTTACTGAAAAGCTGATTATTGACTGTAATGAACTAATGAATGAAAAGGAATACTTCAGTCCAAAGTATACCTGTGAACCGCACATGTTACTGGTAACAAAAGTGTGACAGGAGTCTTTTGGCCATGTTCTTACAGCAGCATGAAGTATATTGGCAATTTACAGGCCATTGTGTAGCAATCTAAATAGACAGTACCAATAGATCTGTTGCCGTTTTCACTGGGGGAGCGTTAATTGCCTTCACAGTGGCTGATATGGGGATGTGTTTTGGATTTGTGCTGAAAACAATGTTGATAATATTGAGATGATGATGTTATTGCCAAGCAGCTCTTACTCAGCCTTTTCTGCTTCTCACATAGCCATGCTGGAAAGGTGGCTAGGGGTGCATGGGAGCTGGGAGGAGACAAGTCAGGACAGATGACCCCAAGTGACCAAAGGGATATTCCACAACATATGACATTATGCCAAGTAGATAAAGTGGGGGAAAGAAGAAGATGGGGGCATTCAGAGTGTTGTCTTCCCAAGTAATCATTACGCATGATGGAGCCCTGCTCTCCTGGAGATGGCTGAACATCTGCCCACCCATGCAAAGCACTCAATTAATTCCTTGTTTGTGTGGCTTTTGCTTTCCCTATCGAACTGTCTTTATCTCAACTCACAAGTTTTCTCACTTTTACTGCTCTGATTTCGAGTTGCCAGCCAAGGTTAAACCATGAAAACATCCTTTACACATCAGTCATTTCCAAAGTCAGTCAGCCAGACTACTAAAATTTTCCAAATAGACATATAATAAATTTTCATTTGATCAAATTTACAAAGTTGAGAAGAACCACCTTATTTAAATTATAACAGATCAAGGGCATTACTCTTTCTGACTGCAATATCTGACATACTTGACTTACATAAGCACAGCTCAAGAAAGTCCTATACATTCAGACAAATTCAGAAAAGTGTTTCTTGTGAGCTCAGACTCCTAAGCTGTAGATATTAAAATTACTGGCAAAACCACAGTGACAGAAACATCCTTTTCAGGAAAGAAAGAATTACTGACAAAACATTTCATCAAATCCCTTAGCACTGCATTTTGCTTACTTCCTTCTCAGTTCCAAACAGACTTTTGTTGCTAGTAACACAAGAAATTGTTTTTTAAAAAAATCCAGAGAGGCAAGAGCAAATATATTTATATTTGTGGGGAAAATATGTTTCTAGTTTTTTATTTGTTTTTATTTGAAGGGAGTGGCTATCTTAGTTACAATTCATATGTCAAAAGACTCTAAAACTACAGACAAGGCTACAAATGCTCTAAGTATATGATAATAACCTTAACAGTTTCACCAGCTATCAAACCTCCCTTCTTGGACATGAAGTCCAACACAGGAACACCGCAAAATCCAGCTGTTTAAAATACTGAACAGTACACCAAATGCAGCTTTTGCATTAAAATGGCCAAATGCTTGATCAGATCTCAAATTAGCTTCAGTCTCATGAAGTCATGAAGAAACACAGTACTAGCAAAGGAGAAGCACTACCGAGGGGGATAATCAGCTGGAATGGCCATACAAAAAGAAACATCAATCTGTTTAGTATAGGTCAGAGACCAAGGAGAATCTAAAGCTGCAGCTCAGGAGCTATTCTAAGTAAATCTAGGGTACATGCTGCTGATAAGAAGGCAGCTCTCTTTTATTGCCACACCCTCCCAGTCGAATCTGTGTATACAAGTGATGCTGTGAAAACAAGTAAAGCTTAGAAAAACCCAGAGCAACTTTAAGCTCCATCTTACTATGCAGCTGCACATGTAATTGTGCCAACATACAAGAAAGAAACAGTCATGCATCATCATACTTCCTGGCAGGAGCCTGCACTTTCATCAACTTAAAGCAATCTCAACCCACAGTCTGAATTTTAGCTTTTTTCAGAAGTCTTGATTTGCAATCAGGACAGGATCAGAGGATATCAGCAGATTTGAGGAAGTATTTTATAGGGAAGTAGAATAACTGTAACTGGGCAGTGAGGGTTCACTTAGTATTTGTATATATAGCGTCCTTGATTTACTCACAGTTTATTTCCCTATCACCATCCAGTCTTCTAGAGCTGCACAGCCAGATACAGCTCACAAAACACAAGCCATGTCTCAGAACCTTCTCTCAATACTTTGGTCATTCTGACTTTTTCAGAGCAGCGACCTCTGTGTTGGGATTTGTGTTTTTATTTCCACACAGAGCAAATAAGTCATGCAGCAGCCTTCCTTACAGCTGAATTCCTCCAAAAGACAGCCTCTCAGGCTGAGAGTTCCAGCACCCACGGCTACATCGTATTTCACCTCCTTGTCTTCTGTGCCAGGCAGCTCCAAGTCCAGAAGATACATGGCGAGACTGATTCAGAGACAGATGCATCTGCATGACATCCAGTCTGGACACACGCTTTACAGCAAAAGAAAACCCACAACAGCAGACTTCTAGCAACAGCCTGCAGCAGTGGTATCTGTTGTTCACAGACCTCCTCCGCACTTAGCATTTTTGCTGGAAAAAACGCTTAGACCTGAATAACAGGTCATGTTTCAAAGTTTGCAAGTGCTGTGCTCCACAGGCTATTGACCAAGCAATAGCCATTTTGTTGTTGCTAAAACTTCACATGCCTGCCTCCAGTAGGTGCAGAGGCACAAAGAGACTGCTACAGCATCAGGCAAAGTATTTTGTCCAGAACCTAGAAGCAGGAGCTTTCGATCTGACTTAAATAATATATTGCCTACATGAAAAAAGCAGGTTTTTTTTTTGCTTCTACTAGTCCTCCTTTGGCTGTACCACAAGAGGAATTGAATTAGGTGTCTAGAAACAGCTCAGCTTAACCCAGCCAAAAACAGGGCTACCTAGCAGCCCCTGAAATGGGAGCCTCAGAATCAATATAAAGAAAAACACAGCAACCAAACCGGTCCATTTGTAGTAGCTTACCGTGTTTTAAATATGAAACACTGGCTTTGAAAAAAAGAGAACTTTCGAGCCTCCTGGGAAACTAAATATCCTTTCCTTCAACAGGTCACAATATTTGTTAACATTTTGAGAACTGTCACCCTTAGCCAAAATGGCCTTTTATATTGTAAAGCTTTAAATACTCAAAACTATCTAGTGCATGTTGTGCTCTATGACGAAGTAAGTGAAAAGGGTCAGCAGCAACTCACTTTCAGAAACAGAACTACAATGCAAAGCTTCTATTACAGCTTTATATGCTCCTTTTCAGTAAATTCACTAAGACAAGGTAAATCAGAGACTACCTGAAGAACTAAGTCCTAAACGTAAGCTGTGGGGACAACAGCTAAAAAACTTCAAGCTCTTCCAGGTAAACTGAGGACACCAAGCACAAATCAAGTAAGTTGAAAGCTACATAAATTAAGCATCTTCCCCCTCCCTTCCACAGTTATTAGATGTCAAAATTCAAGAGAATATTACTATAAGATAGTGACTTTTATAGTTAATAGAAATGATTCTTTAAGGATACTTTAGACGATAGAGACACTGTTTAAACATTCCACTCCAAGGCACGTGGGGTCTTCAGCAAGGGTCAATTACAAGAGATGATGAAGAGTCAATGACTGAAGCAGGACAGAAGCCTGTGGATTCATTCCCTTATTAAAAGCATGATATGGCAAATCAATTAAAACTACTGCAACTAATGACTGTTAGGACTATTTAAGGTAAGCACTATTCATCTGAAAAAGGAGTCAAGTTTTCCATATCTTATTGATTGCTTTACCAGCTAAATATCCCATTAAGCTGAACTTATACCTACAAAGGTTAAAAAAAAAAAAAGACAGTGCATTAGTTTCATTAGTTTTACAAACAAAGGGTTTAGCAGAATGAAGAATGACACCCTCAACACTACTGGAAAGACTGTAAAGCAGCAACACACCTTGTAACTAGTCCTTTCAACAGATACCTTTTAAGTTAATTCACAGCTTCATAACCAGTGCAGTTTCAGATTTGTGATAAGAATGAGAAATGCAAAAGAGCTGATTTTTAAAGAAAGCTGCTTCCTAGGACTGTTGTACTTGTCTATGAAATCAGAGCAGCTAACCATATTTTTATATGGATTAAAAGAATCAAATGCATTGTGAAATTTAAGGACATTACAGGCCTCTTAAAGCTTTTTTCTTACAAAAATTAATTTCCCTGAAAAGGCTATCTGCAACATTCCTCTCTTGTTAACACTTTAGAACTTAAAGGCAAAAAGGTTCAAGAAGCATACTAATCATATTGATGAGTTCAGGTCTGTGTGATCTCGTGCTTAATAGTTAACCTATCCTGTACATCAAGTCCCAACATCTGGATAACAGGAGAAACCACTTCCTGTGCCATGGTAAAATGGTAAGATAAGGTTTTAAAAATAGGAAGGTTTTCAAACTCTGCAGCTATAAATATCAAACAGCTACAGAAGCATAAAACTGAAGCCAAAAGCGTCTTTGAAGAGATGAGCTTTCCAAAGGCACCTCAAGCATACCAATCTCTCAGAGGTACTTCACCTATATTTTTTTTCTCTATTATTGAAGAAAGTTCACCTTTCTGGATGATGCTTAAATTCAAATGCCCCTTCCTGAACATGAAGTGCGTATCACACAACAAATATAGTCTTTTGGTTAATCAAGCATACAATATTCAAAATGAGTTGAAACATAGGCCAAAAAAGATCACACTTACCTTAGCATGCTTTAATTCCAGTTCTGCTAGTTCCACCAGATTTTTTCTGAATGCTGCAACTCTTCTTGTCTTAAAGTCTATCAGTTCTAAAGAAAATAAAAGTGGACTCATTAACAGTATCCTTGCTAGTGACCTCAGACTTTCCTTCAGGATGGAAGAGGTAAAAGGTGAGAGAAAGCAAAAGGAAAAAACTCAAGTTTAATCTCAGCACATTCCAGGCTCAAAAATACTGCTACACAGTCAGATGAAAGCAAACACCCGTTGCAGTTCCTGACTTCTAGGTAGCCTTTTGTGGACAAAAAGCTCTTTTGAAAACAGACTGCTTTTAACATTTAATTCTCTTGTTCCACCTGCACTGTTCTTTCAAGGCTGGTATGTGAAAGTCTAGGGAATATACTAAGCTAAAACTAGAATGAACTACACCATGCTTTTTTCATATAGCTTTGTGGCTAACAGGATCACTCATTCTCCACTGTCTCATTTACAGGAATCACCAACCAGATTTACTGGCTCAAACAACCCTTAAATGATAAAAACAGAAGAACATGTGTTTAAACCTTGAACAAATCTGCCCCAAACTATGAGTCAGTGGACTATTAACTCACAAAAGTATTAACCTAAAAAAAAGACAGTAAGTTTCAGTGTAATCTCATTTCATTATTTCTCCCTTCTCTAATGTAGTATCATATATGAGACAGACTGGTGCCTCACAGAATAATGCATAAAACCAAAAGAAGAATTTCAACAACACTTTAAAAGATTTGACTGCCATTACTGCTGGCAGTTACTATTTTGTTTCACTGCTTATGCATATAAAAAAAAGAAGATAACAAGTAGTTTGCACCTAGACTTAGCTCTGCCTAATGGAGCTATGAGGAACCAAAGAAAAGTATAATTTGAACTTTCTAAAATAAGTAAATACTGATTAAAAAATAATAGTTTTCCTTAGGAAACATTACAAAAATGTATTCTCATTAATAGCATCCTAAAATCTGTTAATTTTCAAGTAGTAACACAGGATCAAGGACCACCCAAATACCTTGTTTTGCCGATTCAGAAATTTTCTCAAATTTCTGACAACATATTTGTTGAGTAGTTTCAGCTTGCAGAACATCTTTATTTTTTGCTCTTGCTTTATCCAATGCCTTATTGGCATTTTCATAATCCACTAGTGACCTAGATCTTCTGTATAGGAGATCCTATAAAAAAACCCATAAAGTTTGTTTAGAGTTTACAAGACTCTACCCAAGGATTTTATTATATACCAAGTAATTAAAAAAAAATCAAATTAATTTTAGTTCTTCTTGCTGTATTTCAGTTCTTACTAAATAATTTGCATTCACTTAGTTCATCCTGCAAGACCCACAACATAATACTGTTTGGCCTCCATCTTGTTTCCCTGACAGAGGCTAGCACCAGATAGCTTAGACGAAACTCCAAAAAGCCTAAAAAGGCAAATTATAGGAAATTTCACAGCTTCTTAGATTAGAAACAAACTGCATTTAGATTACATATTTTAAATACACAGAAGGCCCAAGAAACATCAGTAACATTTTGCTGCGCAACAGTTATTGCTGTGATCATCTAACTAGAGATATTTTTCATCCAATGCTTCCTCATTCTGTGATGTTATTTCATCATCTTACATCCAACGACAATAAGAATTAAATTTTCTGTAGCCACAGAGTATCAAATTTGGCCCATGTGTTTTTGTATCAGCACTAGTAGATCATATGGAGTATCCAATTTTAATATTTAAAGAAAGGTAGCATTGCTTGCACTTACAAGCACCAAACACATTGCAAACACACAAAGAATTCACAAACAGCTCTTCAACTGTTTTTTGTTATACTGCATGATTTGGCCTGGACAGGTGCCTCACACAGTTCCACAGTCAGTCCCACAGTCAGCAACTGCATTGTTACTCCTTACATACAAGAGAGAGACAGGTTTTACAGTTAAGGGAGAAATTACAGGCTAGAGGTGGCGGCATTTTAACCTGTCTATATTGTGTGTTTCTCAAGATCATCCCTTATCACTTTCTCTCTTTTTTTTATGTCAAAGAAACACAATGCTACTGAACAAAGACCCATAAATTCACCTTAGCAGCTTGAGATTCCCTAAGGTAATATTTCAGAAGATCAGAAAGTTTAAGATCTTCATCAGCAGATACCCGAGCCTCTATTTTCTGGAAAAACAGAACAAAACAAAACACCACAACCAAACAGAAAAACAGTAAGTAAAAGCATCAAGTTAAAAACATCCAGACTTTGGGTATTCACTTGTATGATACAAATTCAATTTAAAATATACAGTCCATGACAGATTGTCTTTTTCAAAAACTAAGATCAGACATTATTGACAGAAAAGATGCAAAATGAGAAGCAGTATTAGGATTTTGTATTAAAATGTAAGCAATAACCTACTGTGTGAGCAGTAATTGACAACTAGATTTCTATGTTACACACAGCTTTATTTTACCCCCAATATCAACTATATAGATCATATGCTAGAAAAACCTCAGAGAAACAAAAGCTTGTATTAAGAGTTACACAAGAAGTTTTATATGTTGTTGCTGAGATCAAAGGAAAACCAATTTTTAAGGCAACTTTGTGGACTAGTTTTGTAACTGTTTGTACTAAATGCTCTAAAAAGACCAGTAAATTAATTTGCTTGTATCTGAAACAGATATTTCTATGAATTTAAAAACAGAGTTTGTAGGTGCATTTTTTAAACCCTAATTAAAAAAAATAATTTCTAAAATGCAACATTTTGAGTCACAGCAAGTGTTTCTGTTAATTTTCTTTAAAGTACATGCTTATGCAGATACAATTGTCTATTAGGAAATGCACACATTTTTCATTTGAAAGTTTTCCTGATACATGGCATTGCTTTCTAGTAAGCCAAACAAATAAGACAAAAGAGAGAAGATATTTCAATATCTGCTTGGAAGCATCAGCAGTAGTATTTCCAACTCAAGTAACTGCAGAAACAGATCTTGGCTCCAGAAGAAAGCAGCATGACCACCATTTTTTGGATTAAGGATTACATTTCATCATTTCTTTTATCCATAACAAGTCATGTGATACGCAGTAACAGTTATGGAAGATCTTTCTGCATTTTAGAGGAACAGAAGCTTTAATAATGTATTACAGGAAGACTGCCAAGAAATGTTTAATAGACTGAAGATTCCTAAGGTTCATTTTACAAAATCATTTTACAAAACAGATGAATGAAATCTTATGCTTTCTCATTCCCTACCACACATTGCTTAAATGCTTCATATAGAAGCACCTATAAAACATGCACATATTAATGTCTAATTGACACACGACATTAGTTTCATAGTACATACCCTTGTTTTGTCAAATAACTCTGACACCTTCAGAAAAAACCTGCACAAAGGAAACAGCTTACATTACAACATTAATTTGAACAGTCTAATTACTTTCTAGAACTCACAATACAGTCTGTGTCTGGCAAAAAAGACTGCAAAAGCACAGCTTAGAATTGTAATTCACAGAACTCAGAGAACACACTAGTTTCAAACTATAGCACTTCAAACATCTAGGAACTGTGCAATTACGAAAAGGCAAGGACAAACAAAGGATAACAGATGGTGGGTTTTACTAAAGAATAACTGCAGAGCTCCTCAAGGATTCTTTATGCTTCTGTGAATTAAAGCCCAAACACCGGCACCCTGGTTAACTGTCTTACACTTTTATCAGGTGTCCTTTACTTAAATTGAATGTACTTTTCTTCACACAGTAAACATGGGGCACATCTTCATCACAGGAGACAATACAAGGCTTCACTCTAACGGCAGACTAAATTACAGTCAAATTATACTATTTTGACAGAAGACAGATGTGATTTCTGACAGACCCTAACAGACTACAACAAATATAAATACTCTTAACAAGGTAACTGATATGTAAGCTATCAACACATTTGAAAGTATATAACTGTAATTCAGGTAAATGAATAAAAATAAGTTAACTTTCATATTCATCTCCTACCTGTCATCACAGTGACACTAACATCACACTAATGAACTATGCATGCATATTCACAACGTTGACATCTTTAAGTTAGTTAACTAAGTTTTACTTGCAGATACACCAAACTCCATCTTCAAGCAAATCACTAAAAGATTAAAGGACAAATATCTGTACATAAAGACCCTCTTCTATTTTCAAAGTTCTGGGGATCTCTGTAGATTCCTTTATTTGCCTAAATGTGCCAGAACAGTACAACTGTTTTTCAAGATCTTGGTACAGAGAACACTCAAAAAAATCTATAAACTCAGACTGATACCTGTGCTTGCTGCACATGTCAAAGCACTTATTTAAAAAAAATTGTGAAAGCATTGGGTTTCTTTCTTATTCTATGAGGACTTTTCCATCTCAACTATGTAATTTTCTACAAACTGGAAAAAACAGCATTTTTACAAACAAATATTTAAGCAAAAATATTAAAAGCAGCCTGTTACAGAAATGAAATACTAAAGAAAAAATATGTTGATGTGATATAGTGTAATAAATTGTGGTTTTCTTATAACAAGAGCTAATAATCTCAGCAGATCACCATTAAGACTGCTACTTATCAAACTACCCCATAAATTATTAACAATATCTTACTTGCATATATCTGTGGAGTCCTGCGTTCCTAATGCATATAATGAAGACCCAATTCTATTGTAGTCATCTGCCACATCTAAAAAACAAACAAGCACTTGTTTTACTACTTCATTCTTCTTTTTTCTGAAAATTTTGAAGTTCCTCTCTTCCTTCGAGAGTTTTTCTAAAAGGACATACTTTAACACAAAAGCAGAAATAAAATTGCAATCACATCACTTTTTAGGAAGGATAACTTCACACAATAAAAATGGTGCCAAATCACACAGCCTGTAATTTACCTAGGAATATTTTACACGATTAGAACCTGCTGGCTAAATTTATTGTGAAACTTTGTTAGGTTTCATTTTGGTGGAAGATGTACAAACTCAATGGTTAAAGTCTGAATTTAAATCTGAGTTTAAAGCTATCTGAAAAAAAAAATAATCACAGTTTAACAACAAAAAAAAAAAGTCTGTGTGCTTGAGAGCAGTAAACTGACTACAAATTCCAAACTACCAGAAATAGAGTGCTATGTGCACAACATACTTTCTAATACTGTCTGGTTTTCAGGAAACCCTTACCTCATCAACAGTCACCGGTAAAGTAGCATTAGTGTTAAAGCATTTTAAACAATGAAACTGGAAGTGGTATTTGTATGAAGGCTGTATAATTTGACTAGTGAGGTATTGCCATATAGTAATCATAAAAATCAAATTTCTGCACACATGACTTTTATAAAGAGCTTTTAGTATAAACTCAGTGGATGATGAAAACTCTCGCAGATCCAAGCAATGAACAGGAAAAATATATTTGCTTGTTATTTGTGCCTTTAAGCAGAATTTTGTTTTTTTAAATAACATAACCTTGTTTTAACATTATGAGTGGGTCAACTTCCACCCAATTCATTACTCTATACATCATCAGTGCAGTTGGTTACAGTGAAGAACGATATTAGGAAGCTATTAACCCCCCCTTCTATTCCTCCCGTTTCAACATAAACATAAGATTTTCTGCTGGAAATAGCAAGTCAGTGTCTTTACTGCAACTCTCTGCCAGTCATAAGTTATCCATAAACTACAGACTGCTCATTTCTAAAACAGGCTTCCCAGGTCTCTGCTTTACTCTGCTAGCCAGAATTTCAAAAGGTGCCATTTGTCCCAATTTGCAGTTTGATAAAAGTTGTCAACAAACATCCTATGTGACTTCAGTTTGAAAACCACTGAAGCTCTGTCATGAGTTTAATCAATCCTTTCCTTTCCTCTACAACCTCATTTCAAATGATCTTCCTGGTTCTACAACCAATGTAAAAGGCTTCCTCACTATGCAGATAAATCTTGGCACTTCACTACTATGAATGAAGTTCAGTTTTTACTTTAAGAAAGCAAACAAAAACACCAGAAACCTCTTCAGGTGGGAACTGAATGCAGACACAGGGCTCCTTAATAGTTCATTAAGCCATAATTCACTCACTCTGTCTCCTAGCAGAGATACTAAAGCTACAAGACTAAGCCTTCATACAACAATAAGAGAAGTATCAAAAGAACTCAGTAAATTCTTAGTTTAATATCTCTTTCAATATCCACTTCAGAGGTCTTATCAATGGAGATTCATAAATGATTTTGTGACCTGCTTTTGTGTGAACTGTATTACTGTAGATAGCAAAGACAGAATCTGTAAATCAAACACAAACTTCAAGAAACTAGACAGAATCTAGTAGATCAATTTTGATTTATCTAGGCACAAAAACTTACAATCAAGGGCAACGTAGGAAATTTTTTTCTGAGCTTCTCAAAACACAGTAATCCTAAGCCAAACACAATAGTCCTAACTCAAAGCTTTTTCATTTTCTCAAATAAATGCACTGCACTTGAGAAGACTATCTAGAGCTTTCATAAATCACATTTGCCAGCACTCAGCTCAGGAACAGAAATCAATAGCCAAGTGGAAAATCTTGTCTCAGTAAAAAAAAAAGGGATCCTGCAAACCAGTCTACTGAATGTACACATTCCAGTCTCCACTCTAAATGGATGAAAAATGAAAACCCAGTCTAGAACTCATTTCCTAAGTAGGAGATTGCTACTAACAAAGGTAACTTTGCTAGCACAGTAATGCAATGCCTAGTGTGCTGAGAAATCAACCTCATCTAATCAAAAACAACTTCACTAGGTGTAAAATCATATGGACTGCTATATTACCCCCCTCTACACCTTAATGACTAAGAATCAGACTTCAATAAATAATACATAACGTGTTTCTCTTCAAGCAGACAGCATGAAGAGTCAAGGTATCTTCAGTGTCACACCAGGCTGCTCTTACTCCATCTAGTCTCCTACAGCAAAGCCTAAACTTTGAAACTCAGATTTAGACTATCTGAAGGCTACATTTGGAGAAATAAATTCACTTTTTGCATGCAAAAAGAAAAAAAATTACTTCTCCTCATGAACAACTTCTGTCCACTTTAACTAGTACTGTTTTCACCCTGGGGAAAACACCTTACTTTTATGTGATTTTGTCATTTTATCAGATTTGGCAGAGGCATCTTTGACTCGGTTGTGATATTCTACAAGGAATGTTCTTTCATGTTCAAAGAAGTCATCCACATCCTACAAAAAATAAAAGAGAACAATTAAAAAACCAGTATTCACTCACTCTCTACAGAGCAATTGCAGAGTAAATTTATACATCACTGTATGCAAATGCAATCTATTTTTATTGTCTAAAACACCATTTATGTAAATGACTTCTTTTCCACTTACATCATGAGCTGAAGTTTTACTAAGAATTTAATAAGAATTAAGAATCTGTAACAAGCATCCTAAAGGTCTGTATGACTACACATGAAGGATATAATTTCACTACTAACTACTAAAGGGTCACCAAAGGGTGACAGAAAAATAGAATACATGTCAAGTACTTAATAAAAGGACATCTACCTAGAAAAGAGGGAGAGGGGATGAAAGTCAGCCAGTTGCACAGATGCTGTGGTTACAGCAGAGATGATATGAACTCCTAGCCCAGAACACTGATCTTAATGACAGGCTTTTTTCAATTTGGTAAATGCAGGTAAATTTTACTATTTTCTGTATTACAGTTTGAGATACTTGGTTTATATTAATTTTTTTAAACCCTCTAAAATAACACAGATGCTCAATACCATGTAATAGCCTACAGCGTGGGCTTTGAACAATGTTCTTACAAAAAATGCTTGTTATTTGGACTTTACATTTTTCTCCAAGTCATAACTAATCCATGGTTATATCCACCTTCCAGCAGCTACAAAACTCAAGATTTTAAAACTAGAAACTTTAACTCCTGTAAATTGCTAGCAAATGGAAAGTTACCACTAGAAGGAAAGGAGATCAAAAACCATCCTCTGCAGAATTTATGCTTATTATAAAACCGACCTTATAGCTTTTGGAAAAGTTAAAATTAATTGAATTTTTTTTTTTTGTCTCTGTTACATTCTTGCATCAAGTGGGAAACATCGTATCACCTCTACTGCGGCTCTTAGCTTTGAAACAGCAGAAGGATTCTACTAGGCTGGTAAAATTCACACTGTGTTATTAACTTCTTAACTGAAGCAGTTGTAGAACCAAGTTCTCCTTCCCACTGTATAAAATGGCAGATTGGAACAAAAAAACACCCAGATTATCAATTATCTATGGATTAAAAAAAAAAGCTTAGTTTCATAAAACAGGGGGAAAGAGCACCGAAAGCCCTCTTTCACACAAGCAAACTCTTAGTTATCTTGCATCCATGCCACAACTTCTTTCCCATGGTCTGCCACAAATTCTTAAGTTAGATATCCCTATAAAAGTCCCATTTTTGTACCTATGTAAAATTCTGCTTCATAAAAAAAAAGGCGACAACAATGTTAATACATTTTAAATCTTGATATGTGAAGCAATAATCACCTTTACTCCTGAAACAATGACACCATCTGCCGATTTAACCATATTTTTGAAGAAGTCTTCAAGTTTCTCTTTCTTATTTTTCCCACGAACACTCAACTGAAAAACAAATTCATTTATCAAGTTCATTCCTTTTCTGGTCACAATAAAAGCTTTAAAAAAAACCTAACTAGAACTGCATACCATAACTTGCTACACCTAAACTGGTTCTCCTGCTCTCTGCTTAGTGTTATACTCTGCACTAAAGGGGGACAGGGCACCATGCATCCAGAATGACAGACTACCTCATGTACTAGATTGTTCTTTATCACCTAAAATACTGTTCTAGAAATTAAAAAAAGAAAAAGACCGGCAACATTCTAGCAGGTAATATCAAATGTACAAGATGCACACTTCAGTAATCAATAATACATTATTTATCATGCACAGAGCTGCTGACTTAATATAACCATGTCTCACTCTTAAGTGTAGATTAACAGATCTTTCACTTCCAGAGGCTAATGCCTGTTTCAGCCTCCTCAGACTCCTCCTGTCCATCTAAGTTCGCCCAGTTTAGGTAACTGACTTCCTGAAGCAATAAGCATTTCTACATCAAGCAACGGAGGAACCTCGTAACATATTTTGGTTACAGTATGTACCCAGCTGAGCCACTCTCTGTAATGATTTCTTTAACATTCTATGTTGATTCCTGCAATTTTAAAAAGTAACTAAAAAATGCTTGCAGAATATTAGCAACCACTAACTCCACCACCAAAGAGTTATGAATCCAAAAAGTCCTCTCCATTATCTCAACTCAGTGGTAGCCACACTCATGTGGGTAGCCACACTAGTCCAATACTTAAAAAAAAAATAACCAAATTTTCACTTACATTGTTAACAAAAAGGCTTTACTCATCACAAATATTTAATTAGAAATTCTCTCTAGTTTTGTTGGCAACAGAATTTATACCCTAGTTCCAGATCCTAAAAATTAGTGTTCCATCTTTCTTGTATCATTCTTCCTCACAACAACAGAAAAAACTTCAGTCAGACTGGAAAAGTATAATGTCATGTGAAATCACCACCAAAAGTTCATCTTTTTAATTCAAAATATACTAGACTTCCATTAATATTTTTGATGCTGAGGTTAGAGTACAGTGCATTTGTTTCCACAGATGGCAGAAAATTAAATCCTACAGACTAAATGAATTTCTAACTTTTACAATACAAGTATGTCTGGTATGAAGGAACTGATGTAATTTGCTCCAGGAGGTAATGCCCTCTTAATCAATTTTCCATCCTACCATAAAAGTATATCTTGATTTCTGTTGCCAGCAATTCAGTTTTCAATACTCACATCCTGATTATATTCCAAGAATACATGGAAATTTAAATCCTTTCTCAAAATAGGATGTGCTGCCACACGACACAAAAACACTTCATGCATTGCAACTGTCTTCTTGAATATTGCCAAATATTCACTAAAAACAAGAAATAAGACAGACATAAGAACTTCATATGAAGCAATTAAGTTTGAGATAAGCCTAGTGAGCAGTTTTAAGAGATCCTCAGTAAGGGTACAAAATTATAAGCCAACGTAATAGAATTTATCACTCCAATATTTGATATAGACATAAATAAATAGTACAATGATAACACTAGTGAGAAATGTGAAGCCTGAACACATTACAGAGAGACTTTTGATGAAGAGTCAACAAATACACTCTGATTTTTAAAGTTAGCTAACAGACACTGGTTTGCTGAACGTGTAACCTAATGTCATTGTCCTTTCCCCAGCACCCCAAAAAATCAAGAAACTGAAGTACAGACTACAGTCACTAGGCACTATGTACTGATGTGCAAATTCCTTCCTCCCCATCTCCATCCCCATGCCCATTCGCACCCTCCTTACTTATTTAAATGTTCATGTGGCTTTGTTAGCTGTTTAGATGGTCTTTTATTTCACATTAGAGTCCCTAGCCTTTTTGAGCCAAAGCTTACTTAATGTCTTGTTTCATAGTGATTCTAAAAGTGAAATTAAGTGGTAGGTACAACCAAAAAAATCACATTTAACCATAACAATCACATAGTTGCCCAGTTCAGCCAACTCAACTTCAAAGCAATTACTCACTTGCAATTTAATTAAGAGGAAGGCATTATTATCAATACAAGTTTGCTATAATTCATTTTGCTTTGCAAATTCAGTGAATAAGATGTAACTCATCTAAAAATGAGGAAGGGCTCTTTTTCCCGTTCTGAGGTCAAACACTGAAATTATAATCAACACTTTTCCTTCCACTATGTGCAAGGAGGTTAAGATTTACATACCAGCAAACCAGCAGGGCCAGTGTTGGGAGATGTTTGATCTCAGTGAGAGTAGTAGTCATTCAGTGAAGACAAAAAAGGAGGATGCAGAGGATGGAGGTGGCAGGAGAAGAAACCCAAAGTTTTCTGTGTTATCCAACCCCTAACCAGACCACAAGAGAATCATGATCAGGGCCGCTGGAAAACCAGATTCTTTAAAATCTATAGTGTTTTGCTAATTTCCAGTTTTCTGCATATGAAGTGTATATCTACTCTGCTGTAAATTATGTTGTACATATTGCTAATACAGAGCTTTTTAAGACATTTGCTCACAGCAGCTGAAGTTCGGAGAGAAAGCAGCAGTTCTAAGAGTTCTATGTACTTTTCTTGCCAATTCAGAGCTCTTGATAGAAGCAGTCTAGAAGCAGCGTAAATATACACTTGAAAACTGAAACCAATGACAGGAAAAAGATCAAAGAAGTGAATGCATGATAAGGAAAATGGACGAAGCAAGGAGAAACTTCACTGCGTAACTCAATATGGAACAAGAAGCCTCAGAGCAGATATTTCAATATAAATTAAATTCATAGTGAGGGAAAACACTATTTTCAGGAAGTATATTCTCCTTGTGCAAAAGCAACAAAAAAAAAAGTGTCAAAAAATATTTTCTAGTAATCTTCATATTTCTTGGGGAACAGAAGGTTGGCATGTATGTTTCCAGTACCAATCACATGCAAAACTCCCTACGTCAATCCCTACATGTATAAACTTAAAGTCTCACTATGCTTTTAAAATGTGGAACACCAAAACTAAGATAGATAGAGGTTATCTCTGCCCTTTGCAGATGTTCTGTGAAGAAAAGGATCTAACTAGGTTCTTTCTTACAGAAGAATGTACAAGAACAAGCCAATTTATTTTTCCTGTTTCAGAAGATCTTCCATGAAATTATTTCTACAATTTTCCTAATGGCACTGATCATGATCACTAAGATTAACCCTGGTTACGTAGCAACTGGATTCTCAAGCCTGTATCTCACAGAGAACCGTTACACTGAAATCAGAAACATGGGACAGCAAACGGCTTTAGAAGTTCTGGGATATAAATAAATAAAGATATAAAGTAGTAATCAAGTCTACATACGCTTCCAGTTCTTGTTTCATCTTGGTGAATTCTTCTTTAGTCATCGATCCTTCCCCTTCTCCAAGTTTCTGCAATTTCTCCCTGGAGGCATCAAAGTCAGGCCTGGGTGGTGCTGGTGGAATCTGGAATTGAATCCAATTTTTTTTTAATCTCTCATCTTCTCAATCAAACAACAGCCATTCAGTACAAGAACTGTAGGTTGCCTGCAGCTTTTTAATATATGGCTCTCTCTTTCATCATTCATTATAGCATTTCTGGATGAAGTCTCTCATTCATGAGTTATAAGTGCTGCATTACTATACCAATTTTGGTCAAGTGTCCTTGAAGATTACTAAAGTATGAACTAATGACTTCAGTTTAATTACAACAGAAACCAAATAATACCTAGTTTTCCCATGACGAATTAAAACCTGAGATCATTATTTTCTTTCTAATGAGTTTTGGTTTAGCTTATTTGGTATTACACAACTGTTTTCACACCATCCATTTATAACTCCCAGAAACTTTAAACCAAGAAAACCATTCCCTGTTGTTTGCAGACACTAGCGCTTTCTTGCAGCACTGCTGACATTAAAGATGCATCTGTTGAAACAACAAAGCACACAGTAAACACCACAGTCAAACTAATCCTGAATTGTTGTCAGGAAAGGGACACAGAACAAAGCTAAACTATGCTTAAATTTTAGTTACTGATATGGGTCCATGATATTAACACATTACAAAAACCGAAAAATCCAGCATATAGACAGTCAACTATCTGAAACTAGTTATTAACACACTGAAGGTCTAGTTACTTCAAATGGCGTTGCTGACTAAGAAAAGATTAGCTCAAGAAGGGTATGACACATCACAGACTATACTCATTATAATGTACCCCCTAATGAATTAGAAATATCTGTTTACCTTCTGCATCAGCAGACACCCCCCAAACACAAAATGAATACCTGTCATAGCAAGATGACAAATATCCCTGTTTGCAATTAATGTACGAACAGCAGCATCCATTTTTAATATGCACTATCATAAGGTGACTATTTTGAGACCTCTTGTCTCTGGAGGCTTGAAATAAACTTCAAACCTTAAGTTATTGTGTACTGAAGTTCTCTGTAGTTCTACATGATATTTGTATTGGTTCCCCCACTCTGATTTATGGTAAAAAGATTCTGATCTTTATAATGAAAACTGGAAAAGTCTAATTATTTCACTCTGCAATTCTAGCTAAAACAAAAGCAACATGAAACTTGTGAAACACTACCTTGCAAAAACAATACCACAGCTCAACTATCTCTCACACTTTTAACACAGTAGCCTAACATACACTTGGAGAGAGATGAAACTACTCATTCCTTATGGGAAAAGTGAAGAAAGTATTACAACTACTGTAACTTTTCTCCAGGCTTGCTTCAACCATGAAATTTGTGTAATTGCATGAAGTTAAGTATTAGAGAAGCTGATCTGATTTCAGAAGGAATGAACACCTGCTGTTTCTACGGCATTTAAAAGCAGTCTCAAGTACTTTTGATACAGCCCACAGAAAATGGTACATATAAACCAAAAGAACACCAGTACTTACGATATAGCCAGCATAGTCCTCATTCTCAACAAAAGAATCATGAAGCCAAATAAACTCTTCATGTTGCCGGACAACAGAAAATTCATTTTGTTTGAAATTTGGTAAGGAACTCTAGAGGGGGGAAAGGAGGTAGAATTATGGGGGGGGGGGAAAAAAAAAAAACCACACAACAAAAAAAACCAGTGTTTTTCATTACTGTATGAGAAGTACCTTGAAGGAACAATAGAAATGTCCCTGTAAAAATAAATGAATCATCCAAGTAAGGATTTGACACAAAAAAAAAAGTTCATTCAGCAGTAATTACCCTCATCTTAATCAGTGCAGCAATCAATTGGAATAGGTTGCCCAAAAAGGTTGTGGAGCCTCTGTCCTTAGGGATATGTTTAATATTTTATCCATTTAATCTTGGAATTCTGTTTAGCATCTTTATCAGTGATTTGGATGAGGGGATGGAGTGTATCCTCAGTCAGTTTGCATATGACACCAGGTTGGGTGGAGACAATCTGCTGGAGGGCAGGAAGGCTCTACAGAGGGATCTGAACTGGCTGGATCCCTGGACTGAGGCCAGTTCTGTGAGGTTCAACAAGGCAAAGTGACAGGTCCTGCCATTGGGTCCTAAGAACCCCAGGCAGTGCTACAGACTGGGAGCAGAGCAGCTGGAAAGCTTCCTGGTGGAAAAGGACCTGGCAGTGCTGGTTGACAGCAGCTGAACATGAGCCACAGTGTGCCCAGGTGGCCAAAAAGGCCAGTGACATTCTGGCTTGTAGCAGAAATCATGTGGCCTACAGGACTAGGGCAGTGATTGTTTCAATAAACAGTTTAAGTAAACTTTCTTTTGTACATAATTAAGAAAGTGTTGAGTCTACAAATTCAAGTTTTTACCTTTGTATGGACAGTGAATTTCACTTTATCCCTCTCACTGAGTGCATCTGAGATATCCACTTGCAGAGCAGCATCAGTCTGAAGATCTACATTTATTGCTCGAAGCTAAAAAAGAAAAATCTATTTAGCTTAATTTAAAAAAAAAGTTAATTATATTTCCTTTATTCTCCTCTGAGAAGAACGCTGATCCTGCAATGCTGAAGACAGATTACAAAAAACTCCAACATTAAAAGATTATTCTCAGCAAAAAAAAGAAATCCCAGTAGCACTCCTTACAGCACAAATAACTATACAAATAATAATCTCTTTTACAGTACTCCTTGTTAGTGCACTGTTTTCATTTCTGTATATTGTTACCTTGCTAGTAATTGAGATAGTCAAAGTACATTTACAGACAGCAGCAAGTTTGGAAGGTTTTTTCCTTCATTATTCTCTTCATTCCCCTCACTCCTCTGAGCTGACAACCTGCTCTAAGTAAATGTACTTGTGAAGGTAATTATAAAGATACTAACAGTTGGGAAGGTACTTTTAAGGAGAAATGTGGTCCTATCTTTCAAAGAAACAAGAGCTGTTAAAGACCTGATTTACTCATATTTTCTTACACTATTTTTCTGTTTAATGTTTCTCATAATATATTGAAAAAGCTTAAAAATAATATCCTGAGCTTTACAGAACTAAATCTTCTCAGAGATATTTTTCTGAAACCCGCACAACCAAAAAACTCAAACCCAAGATTTCATTATCTTCAAAATGGCAAAAGTGCAAGGAATACGCATATTTTTGCTACAAGACAAGAAACCCAAACTCTCTTACAAAGTAATTCCAAAGTCATAGCGAAAAAAATGAGACAATGATCAAATATAGAAAAACTGGAATATTATCTGAGCACCACGATATTTGGCAGTAACTCGCTTCAGCAGTACTTGTTGCAACTAACCGCATCTAGACTCCAACTGGAAATTCAAGTCCCCTCGCTCTTGCACCCTTGTTGTTATAGAGGAATTTGTTCCATGACAATTTCATCATGACCAACCAACATTCAGAATGTTTTTACAAATACTAAGGCTAACTCTGAAATCTTCTCTGAAATCACTGTCAAAAAATATTTCAACGTCATGCTCATGAAGCATACTTTTCACTGAGACACTGTGTCTTCTTTACATGCTGCATTTTTTCTACAAATATCCTGTTCTACAGTATAAAAACGTTTTGCCTCACAAAGATATAGACCTTTTTCCATGGAAATCTTTTCAGGATTGCATTTTGAAGTCCATACTTAAGTACAGAAATGCTTTAAGTATCAACAACACACAGTACAAAGGTTACACATGAGCAGATTTTGAAGGTAGCTCTGTAAGCCACGGGAGCAGCACTGGGTGAGAAGCATCCATCAGCTGCCACATTTTGCTTTCCATCAGTTATCTTAATCTTTATCTTAAATCACAATGGCCAGATCCCACTTTAACTAACCTCAGCGTGTGGACAACTGTTGTCTATGTAGCAGCAACCAGACTAATGTATCTTAGAATTAGTGTATTAAAGTAAACCAAAATCATGCAGTCTTACATATTCTGCTAGGCCAGCAAAATGTAAGAGTTCAATAGCTATTACACAAGTAGTAATAGCTTTTTCTTAAAGCAAAGTTGGAAATCATTAAAATGACCACTCAGTAACATATGCACACACCTGATTAAGGCATTGCCTTTGTTTTGTTTTGTTTTCCCAAGGTTTAGGGGGTCACTGCCTTGTACAAAGGCATATTATCACAAAACAGTCCCTGGCAGATCAATTCACAGAGGCAGAATCTCCTAGCTCCTACTGAGTTTACAATGTTCTTAGTATCTAATTTAGGAAAGAAAAATATAATGACATACCAATGTCTCCTGTATGCCATGACACCACATTTTTCAGTGTGTAAAAAAGGTTTTTGTGGTTACACTGTCTGGGGTGCTTGTTTTTCTCCAGTCCCCCCAGGATACATTAACAGACATGGTAATCTCAGCAAATAATCTGGATTATCTAAATGGCATTTTTGTAATCTTTCACAGGTCACAAATATTTCTACCAAAACACTTTTCCACCTCCTTTTTTTTTTTACAAAGTGGTACTACACAAAATTCTAAGATTCAGTAGAACAGCTGATCGAGTCTGTCACTAGAACGTATGTAGGGCACCTTGGTCATATGCACAACTTTAGATACAAAACTCTTATCTGTGCTAAGAAAACTAAGAACAAAACACGACAACTTCACTCACAGCATACAACTCTAAAGGAGTATTTGTTTGATTTATACTGAGTTAAGTCTGTAACAGTTTTGAAGAGTTTAATCATATGTTAAATTATGCTACGTAGCCTGACTGCCAACGGGGAACATTTTTGTATGCAATGGTAATGAAGCATTTATGAAAGGTGTCAAAGACAATCAGAAAATTGAAGGACTTTAAATGTATTCATGTGACACAAGGTTCACTTTGCATTACTGGAAATTGAATTCACCAACAACATCATTGCACAACAAACTTAAGCAAACTCTTCATCACTACAAAAGAAAACTACCACCAATGGATGGTTTTCTAGTTGTAAAGGAAGTAGGAAATGAAACACTAAAAGAAGTTTGATATGGATGAAAACTGAAAGTACCTTAAAGTATGGAAAAGAGAGGTAAGATACAGTCCCTTTTTATCTTGCCCCTCTCCAAGTCTAATACATACAAATCACATCATAATTTTATGCTTAGATACGTACTCTACATCCATGTTGAACAACTTGCAAAACAAAAACTAATTTGTTTTAGCTTTACAGTTTTCTATGCTTTACTAAGAAAGTCCCTGTTTTATTCAAAGGGTCTAGAAAATACCAGAAGCCAAAACTCTGGCTAAATGATGTTACAGTACTAAAAGAGAACACAATGCAAAGAGAGGATTTTAGCATCTAAGCTCTTACTTAGGAATCAATTATACTTCAAATGATAATGGAAGGAAGCTGATAGAGGCAAGGGAAAAACAACTAAGCCCTACATTCCTAGGTAATGCAACCATTAACACCAACTTTTATGCTCTAAGGTCTTTCAAAAATGTTAGAGAAAAAGGACCCTTTCTTCAGCGAGTTCTTTACAGGCAGATAAATGCACAGAGCAAGGGGACAAACAATACCTTTACAACAAAAGCTTACTAAGTGTCTTCACATCATTATGTTTCCAGCAGACCTGTTCTAAGGGATAGCTCATTTCCTCTGAATGAGTAGACAAGAGTGTTAGCCAAGTCAGCTAAAGTTTATATCTATATAAAATACACAAGATGGTACTAGTAGAGCAATACTGTACCACTTTTCAAAGCACATACTGTTTATATTAGAGAGAGCACAAAAATCCCAACAGGAACCGTGTTACTCCAAGCGAACTCAACAGTATCTTCCTAAGTGAAATTTAGAAAAGCAATTCCCACAAGTTCATTTTATGCAGAGCATTTACAATAAGCTCCTTCTAAAGACCACCCACAGCTACTTCCTCAAAGATGATTTGCAGTGCTCTGTTTTACAGTTCTCTGGAAAAGGCTCCACATGGTATAACACAATTGTTTGAGAATTACTGTTCTATGTGGCATCAGCATAAACTCCAGCCCTCTTTTCATGCCATCACCCCAAGGTTAAACTTAACTGTAGCTGATGAACATGATCCTGCAGCATTAAAAGTACAGCTGTCATAGCAATATCTGAATTCCACAGAGGCAAGAGTACTGATTTTCAAAACTAAAAGCTCAACTACTCCAACCAGAAGTTGTCATCCATACTTTCAAATAAAGGCTTGGCCTACTCGGCAACAAATCAGAACCAGGGAATCACTTTATGAAAAGATGTCTATTTTTACTATTCTACTAAGAAAAAAATTATACTGTTTTGAAGATTAAAGCACAGCAAACCCATTCATGAACAGATTGCCATACTGCTTTTGATTAATTTCCTGTATCACAATCAAAATCATGCAGCTAACAACTTGTGTTTTAACCCAAAGGATTTACACAGCAGGAAAAAATAACCCCAGAGTGAATGATGATTGAAAAAAAGAAACCTAAAAAAAATTAGGGAAACGAGAAGGACACTATTTTGGTTTAATTCTCTGGTGCTGGATGAAGATGGGGGAGGGAAAAAAAGAAAGACTGGACTCGGCCAACTGAGATGATGTAAGTTTTACAACAGTACAAACAAGACTGCTAAGGGATTTCTTAAGGTTTTCAAATTACCTTGTGAACTCTGACGAGAGAAAACTAATAACCAACCCAACAAACAAGTTTCAAAGGAGGTCAGATCTGCACTGTTGTGTTCTACCTGCACCTTCAGATAAAGGCAACTTAACTGTGCACATCGAAGTGTGTTTCTAAGTACCAGGGAGAACCTACCTAAAATACAATTCCACAACTAACAAGTTCTTTGGTCCTTCTTCTGAAAACACTCAAAGGACAACAACAATTTCCACCTTCTCTCTTTTTTATCCAGTATTCTTACTAAAGTAGCTGCATAATTAAAGGCAAAAGCTTTACAGTAGCCAGAATTGGCCCAATACAATATTAGAATGCCGTTTTTAATTTGTGGTCATAAACTGGAACATAAAACACTGAATTCCTACCACATGCATACAGTCAAAACTAATTTAGTACTTCAAATTGTATTTGACACCTGAGTACAACATACATACGTGATAAAAGTTTATACCAACACAGTGTTTCTCAGATTTTTGTATTTTTTAGTGATATACTGTGTGTAGTCACTTCAATAACCACAACAGCCAAGGCAACCTAAGCAATCCTGAAGCTGCTCTTCTGTCTTGCTCAGTTGGTCTTTTTTGAGATAATAAGCAAGAGGGGTAATCGGTGTGAGTGATTTACACTGTATTAGCTGATTTGTTGCTTAAGTGAGGCAGGCAAGTTAAGGAAAGATGGATGCGACAGTCAGAAGAGAAACGAAAGCAGGAAACAGAAGGGCAGAGAAAAAGGTTTTCTCAGTAAGAAGCATAACTGTGGCATTCTGTCCCAACAACAGAACTTCTTTTCAATAAAAGGTTTATTATGCAGCATGTGCCTGCTATGTAAATGTCCCATTGTTATCTACCGGAGAGTCCCTAAGGCCTGAAGGGAGAAGAGGGGCAGGACTGCATCACCCAGGCCCTGGCTCACGGCTGGAGATGGAACCCGGTGCTCCCCAGGGCTGGTCAGCCCGGGCAGTATCGGCCTCGCCGGGAGCGTGCGGCGGGAGGGGCCCGCAGGGAGAGAACATCGATCCCCAGGCACACACACAACCCCCTCCCGAGCCGTTCCAACGAGAGCACGAAAGAACTGTCCTTCCAAAACTTGTGTGACAGAACAATGAGCAGCCAAGGCTGCACACAGACGCCGATTTCGGCCGTGCCAGGCGCAGGTCCCGGCGGGCGGACAGGCAGCCGCGACCCCGCCGCCCGGCATCCCGCCTCCCTCCCGGCACCCACGCGGCGGGCTCGGGCCGCCAGCGCCCGGAGGCCCCCGCGGAGGGGCCGACCCTGCCCTCCCCCGCCCAGCCCCAGGCGCCGGGGTCTCGACGCCTCCCCGCGGCACTTACACCTCGGTCCTCCTCCGAGAGGAAATCTGGGCCGTCGTCCGAGCCTTCCTGCTTGGGGGCGAGGCGAAGGCGGTGGCGCAGGCCGGGGGGCGCGGAGCGGCAAGGCCGGCGGCAGGGAGGGTGTGGGGAGACAAAGCGCACAGGTTAGTGACCGGCCGCGCCGCCCGCCCGCCCCGGCCCAACCCGCGGCCGCCCCAGACCCACCATCAT
>NW_020884878.1:21198762-21225242 GCF_003945725.1 Corapipo altera | reverse complement strand
CGGCGGCGGCTGCGGGGCGGTGGAGAGGGTCGGGGCCGCCCCCGGACGCGGCGTTCCCGGAGCGCAGGAGCGCTCGGAGGCGGCTTTGTTCCCTGGGCTGCCCGGAGCACCGGGAGCGCGCACGGCGGGCAGAGCGCTGCTGGTGCTGTGCCTGAGCTCCCTTCACAGCCGAGAGGCATCTGCCTGCCCCGCGCTGCTCACGGCGTTCGTGTGGGAGATAGGCTTGGCTGCGCCGGCCCTGCCCCGCTCCACACGTTTGTATCAGCGTGTGTGAAACTGTGCAATGGCACAGCGCGAGAAATTAAGTGGTTTATAATATGGCTTTGATTTGTGGGCAGTTACGTGACTAAGATTGACAACTGCCTATTTCGGACTTCGGAATGGAGCCCTTAAATGCCCTTGTGTCTAATGATAGTGGAAAAGGTCAGCATCCACAGACTAAACCAAATGGAAGTGTGGAGGGTAGGGAGACCACGCCTGAGACTGCATTTCTGTGGGAATCAAAGCTAGAATGGCCAAGAAACAGCCTCAGGGTGGGGCTTCATGATCAGCATAATCTCATCTCGGCATTGCCGAGGGATGCGGGCAGATGGACATCAGCACTTCCAGGGGCCTGCGGTCAAGACAGTGGAGGGCACTAGTCCGCCTGCAAATTAATCCTGCAAAAAATTTGCAGTTTCCATTCTAGTTTGTTCCACAGCCAAGCCCATAGTTAGTTACACAAGCAGTAGTGGGACAGGACTACCACTTGCCACAGTAGCACTGTGGATTTAGATGGAATTAAGCCAATCGGGAAACTACACCTTGAGAAATGGTGCTCATGTAGCCTCAAGATAAGTGAAGATAAAGCATTCTGAGCTCTGTACTGCTTTCTAAGCAGTGTGCTTTGGAATTCAGAAATTGTCTCTTGGAAATTGTTCTTAGTGCTGTGGAAAGAGGTATTTGAATATGCATTTAGTAAATAATTTTAAAAGCTGTTCTTAAAACAATTTTCATGTATGTACTCTGTCTTTATACAGACACATGCAACATCATCCAAAATACTGACTTATTACTGGAGTTGAGAAAAATAAAAATATTTGACAAGGTACTGAGAAAGAGTATGTGATCTGTTTAAACACTGGCCTTGACATTCTGAAGGGGTAAAGACATAGTCACAGAAGAAATTGATTTCTGGGGATTCACCTGCATGCGTTAGCATATTCATATGCATAATCTGGGCTCAGTATCCTACTACCATTCCACAAAAATAAAATTTGGTGATAGATTGAGTTTGCTTTTTCAATGTGTATTATTTATTGTTGATGCATTTCAGTAGGACCAAAGAACCCAGGTCAAAGAGTTGATAAAAGGCTTCATAAGGAATAAAAAGACAATTCTTTCTTCCAGGGAGAGCTAAGTAGGTCAGCTGACTGATCTGAATCCAGCAGAAGGACCATCTCAGTTGCATCTACAAAAAAATAAAGTTATATGGCTTTCTAGTGTGGCTCTGGGAGCAGTCTGGTCATGTTTTGGATAGCATAGAGGCTCATGATGGTCCTGGTCTAGTGAAAAGTGTCCCTGTACATGGCAGGGGGGTTCGAATTAGATGATCTTTAAGGTACCTTCCAACTCAGGCCATTCTATGATTCTCTGATTCTATGATATTCCAAAGCATCAGCAGTACTGTGGCTCTAAAAGTTTTTACCAAAAGTTGATACCAAAACTGCTAAGCAGCAATAGTATCCATGATATTAATCTTTTGTCCTGCCCTGATCAACTTATCACAGCTTCATGCCCTGCCCTGCCCTACTTTTCTCCCCATGCTCCTCCCTGCTGGCAGAGCAATGCTTGCTGCATACTGTTTCTGCTTCAGCAGCTGAGGCATGGATCATATATGTCATGGGGACACCCTGGCTAGTAGGTAGGAGAAAAGCACTACCTCTTCTCAGTGTTCTTTTGTCAAGACTCAGCTTAAAAACCTGCTCAGCAGCTGCAGAATCACAGTTGCCTTTGACAGCTGAGTTCACCCCACCTAAGGAGTTTCCATCTTGGCTGTTTGCACGTTCTCCTCTATGTCTACATAACAATAATAAACCAAGTCAATGAACCAAATATAAGCCAGGAAAAATGAAATTACGTGTTGTAACTGAGGCAATCTGACAGCCCTTTGGTACCACCACATTCTTACTCTCCTCCACACACCTGGCTGTCTACACCAACTCTGGTTTTCAGCAGGCCCTGACTCCTGTCAACCTGTCTCGCCAGCAGAAAAATTACATAGGATGAAGAAGGGGAAAACTGTTTTAACAGTGAGTTCCATTGACTCTGATAAGCTGTATGGATAGCCCAAAGGAGGATGCAGGACTTTAAGGCCAAAAGAAAGGATAGTCTTGGTGCTTTCAAATGACATATTGAGAAATTATTCCCTTTACTAACAACATCTAACTTTTGCTCCTGGACACATTTTGACTCATTCAGCTACTCATTTTTGGGCTCCTTTTTCCTCTCTTTTTTCCTTATTTTTTCTATTCAGATACCATGTTTTCTTCAGCTGCTTAACTCTTGAAGCAAGGATCAGCATTCTCTTGAGTTTACAGAGCTGTAAGTAGAAAGAGGAACCGATTCTGTGCCAGTTAGGGGAACTCCGCTACCACTATTGTAACCCTCAGGTCTTCCGATTTTTTTAAAAACATCCACTTGCAAAGACCCATAATGTCAGTAGGTGGTGCTATGTACATATTTTTAGGAATTCTTTTCGGCCGAGAATTACCCAGCTAGTAACAGTTCCTTTGTGCTTGAGTGTGATATCCCTGAAAAACTAGAAGCCACACAATTTCAGAAATATTTGGATTTTATCAGAGAATCACTGCAGAGATCTAAAGGCTTTCCACTGCATGGCATTGTGTCATATAGTACTACCTGTACTTTATGACTCATCATGGAGTGATTCGATGGAGGCGGGCGTTGTACACAAGAGCTGTAGTTCTGATATTTCATTAGCTGGTATGTATTTTCTTAAAAGCTTGAGGAGCTGTTCTTCGTGCACTTTTTGATTTTTGAGAAGTTTCTCGACTTGCCTCTACACTTAATTACTCTCATTTCCTTCAAACAACCTCATGTACTGTTCATGTGAAGCTCAAATACAGCATCTTGCAAACAAACTGTGGTCAGTAGGACTAGCTTTTCTGTATGTCACTGATGGATTGATTCCTCCTTTTGTTTCATCTTTGAGATGAAAATACTTTATTTCCTTACATACTTCATTTAAATTTTCTGTACTGCTGCTAACTGAAACAATATTAAGGAACCAGATCATTCAAGCTACCTTTTTTTTTTTTTTTTAAAGGCGAATCAACATTTACCTTTTATTTCTATGTAAAGCTAGAACTTTAAAGTGTAATGTCTTCAGAAGATTAAGGCTGAATGAGAAAAAGGCTTCAAAACCGTGTTATAAAACCTGTCTAAAAAGCTCAGTTAGCAATAGAGGCCTTTTATTTCTTATGGAGAAAGATCACTTTACAGCAAATGATAACTCTCAAACTGATCGTATTTCTTTAGGAACATGAAGAGGATGTGACCTGTAGGATTAAAAGAACAAAGAGGGAAAAATGTATAATATTATAGAGAAGAGAGATAAACATAGCTTAGTACAGTGTGCACCTAGTAACTTCTAGATACTCTGAAGAACAGTAATTTCCATTAGAAAAGGAAAAAAATACCTGCTTCTCAGTGTGGAATAGACTTCTGTGAATTCCAAAGCATAATGGGGCGATATGCAAATATTAAGGATGTGCGGATTTCTCTTCAGACTGCAGGGATCCTGAAAAGGTTCACTCTACAGTTTTAAAAATCCTGGCCTCTTTGCACCAGATGCTAACTATATGTATGCATATATATTATAATGCAGTTCATCACACGTCTTCCCCTTGGAAAGAATCAGATTCTTTCTTTTTAAATTTAATTTACATGGCATTATAGACACTGTCTTTGTTTGCCATGAATCACTTAATGTCCATATGCAGCCACACTGATTCAGAGAGTGGAACTATCTAAAGCCTCATTTTTCACCAGTGCCATGAACTACTGCCAAGAAGCTGTAAGGGAAAGAATATATTATACATGTACATATATGAAAAATTCACTTATTCTGAGCTCTGAACCTTTTGAAAGTTTTCTTCTCCTTTGGATTGTGTACTGTTATTAACCTAATCATCATATTTCTATAACAGAATGTAGGCAATCACTGCTCTACACAAATTCTTCTTTAAAAAAGGGTGCAAAAGGAGACTGCTTCTCCTACAGTTCCTATAGGATTGTCCAGGAAAGAGCCTATAAAGAAGTTTTCTCTTTCCCTGGTTCACAGGGATGCATAGAAATGTTTAAAAATAAGTCACAGACTAATCAGCATTTCAGATATCTACTCTGGATTTAAATCAATTGAACTCATCTCTTTTCCTAAACTCCAGTCCCTTCTTCTTTATAAACCAGCTGAAATGTGGAGTACTTCAGAGAATATTCTGAGAGAATCCTTTTTTATTATTCTTCCCAATTGTTAATATGTCTTTTTTTAAGAGAAAGACAGAGTTTCCTGCTTCACCTTTACCCCAGACTAAGAGTTTTACTTGCACAAAATACTGGCATGAAATTCTTTATTGTAACAGAATTTATTATTATAACCAAAAGAGAAAAACCTTTTTGGTGACATCAAAGCTGAAAATAGGGGAATTCTTTTCTCATGTTGCTTCTCAGGTTTTTAATTTTAATGCTGCCTGGTTTAATTCATGGGTTGTGGAGGGCAATAGGAATGCTTTGGGATATCAGCCTCACTGTAGTCTTAACTCTGTCAATCAGTAACTGCAGTGGTAAGAGCATTATGGGAGACTTCTCCAATACAAATTTATTACTCTTTTCACATCAGATGTTGATGAGCCTGAGATAAAAATACCAGAAGGCCATTTACAGCAGTGATTTCATCAGGACTAGCACTGATGATTCTTGTCAGGGCTAGGGAATAGTAAAATAGAAAAAAACCCCTCAGTATAAATACAGCCTTGTTGATGAAAGTGTGACCAAGGATAAAAAGCAGATTTGCTAACACTGACCTCATACACATCATTCCTCAAAGGCCAGCTCTGCCCCAGCAGGGCAGCACCAGGCAGGGAAGACAAAGCAGCTCTTGTCATGTCTTGTCACTGGTACAATAATGGGTATCAGGAAGGACTGCACAGTGCTGCTTATTTTATCAGAACAGACTGAATGACACTTTCTGCCTTATTCAGTAGATACCTTTTGTTGGGGACTATTAGTCATTATTCTTTGTCTTTTGTTCCCCTGCTATCTTATTTCCTTTTCTCCTAGTACCTTTTTTTTTTCTATTATTTTCCCCTCTTTTTTTTAATATTTGGCATTTTTCCTTCCTAATACTCATTCTCCTTCCAATCTTTCTCTTCCTTTTCGCCTTGTTAGACCACCCCATTCCACACCCTGGTTTCCTTTGGTCTTGACTGAGGGCAACTGTCTGTTCTCTCCAGCTCATTACAAAATGACTACTCTCCCCTCACTCCCAAACCTTCAGGTCCTTCCTGTAATTAGTCCCAGCTCATTCCATTTTTGTGTCATGTTACTCTCAGTCAAAGATTCAGTCTTCTGTTCCCCTATTCTGCTCCTCACTGGCTTCTTGGTCACTTGAATTTCACTGTTGCTCTCTTTCATGTCTGGTATGTAGCCACAGTGTTCTGAGTTCTCTGAAAATCTCAGATGTCTCCTAGCACATCCTATGAATGCCAGTAGTAATAGAGCATCACTTGCACCTTGAGAAAATGTGATTACCACTAACATGCTCTGCTGGAGGCAACATTCACAAGCCTGGCCAAACACTAACCAGGTGTTCTTTGTCTTCCTACACATATCAGGTGAGCCATACTGACCAGCATCCTAAAGATTTTCTGACAAAAATAGTCTCATTCAAAATGATCAAAGTCAAGAAAAAAACCCAAACACATTATTTCTGACATATGTTTATCAGAGAAAAAGCTGAGTTTGATAGATGCCCTCAATGAGCATTAAACCACCAGTCAGCTGAGGCATTACTTAATGGCCAGGAGTAGCTCTTCTAATATGATGTCTGACTCAAAACCAAAGCTGCTTCCATCTCCAAGTAAATCTGTTGTGACATTCATATTACAGCACAGTTACATGGGAGCAGCCACCTTAAGACACAGCCTATGTTTCATTTACAGTCTCAAATGCCTGCTTGCTCAGAGGTTGAGCAAAAAAACCAATTCTGTGCTGCATCCAAATGTGTTCCTTTCTTTGTAGTATCTTCAGAGCCAGAGGTGTTAGGGCTGGCTTGAGGGGTAGTCAGAAAAAAAATAAAAATCAGACATTGGCTGGCCAAGCAAATCACCTTCTTCGTTCTTTTTTCCTGTCTTAACAGCTATGGAGATGCTGATGTTTGTTAATTTTAAATTGTGTTGGACAGCCTGTTGCAATAAGTGGCACGAGTTAAAATGGAGCCACACAAAGCACTCACTGTTAGGCTTCACTACAGTTTTACTTCCAGCTGTCTGCTTTTGAGTTACCATGTCCTGAGACAGCTTGACTTGACTGATGGTGTTCTCTGCAAACAGCCAAGATGTGCAGGTCGATGGTAATAGCTGCACGGAATAACTGATTCCCACAGTGTGACCACCAGCACTTGAGCTGCAGCCCATGCTTCCAGACAGGCCAGTTTTGTCTGGTTCACCACACCATCTCTCTGGATCTGGAGATGCTGAATGTGAAACAACCACAGAGTGCAGTTTGGATTAAGCTCATTGTCATCACTGAACTCCAGCTGGCAACTAAGTACCACACAGCCAGTGGGGTGGGGAGGAGAATCAGAAAAAGGTAAAACCACTGGGTTAAGATAAGAGCTGTTTAATAATTGAAATAAAGTAAATTATTATTATTATTATTATTATTATTATTATTGTAATTAAAAGGGATATAACAAAAAGAGAGAGAGACATAGAACTCAAAGAAAAAAAAAACAGTGATACACAATATAATTGCTCATCACCCACTGATCAATGCTCAACTCGTCCCCAAGCAGTGCTTGGCACCCTTCCAGGTAACTGACCCAGTTTATATACTGGGCATGACATTCTACGGTATGGAACATTCCTTTGGCCAGTTTGGTCAGCTGCCCTGGCCATGCTGCCTTCCAGCTTTTTGTATACCTCCTCACTGATAGAGTACGAAACAATGAAAAGTCCTTGACTTAGGGTAAGCACCATTTAGCAACAACATCTGTGTGTTATCAATAGTATTCTCATACTGAATCCAAACCACAGCTACTAGGAAGATTAACTCCATCCCAGCTGAAACCAGGACACCCATCAAAGGCTATGCTGCTGCTGGAGGGGAACTCGTGTCTCTCCCTTACATGTCCCTAATCTCTCTGCTGTCCCAGTGCTCCCTTGGCACAGCCCAGCAGCAGAGAGATGAGAGAACTGACCCAATTTACCTGCTTTTCTTGCAGGATCAGTTTCCAGGAAGCTCACTTGAGCCAGCATGATAGGGACATAGGGGGAGTATTAAGGGTAGCTCAGTGCTTTTCAGCAGCAGTGCAGTTTTAGGCAGGCTCAAACCAATCAGGAAACCTCTTGTGGCATTACTAATTAATTATTTCAACCTGTGCTTTGGGTACATTACAATAAGGCACCCTGCTGTGAAAATCCAGTGGGCACACCAGGAAAAATTCATGTGGCTCCTGCTGTGGTGTTTTAGAGTAGTGCAGCAGTTTTCACTGATGGACAGGATGTGCCATCAGGCAAACACACTGAGCCCATCTCAGCACAAATTCATCTGGGATAGCTTGCATCACAAGGGAGGTCTGCACAAAGCATGAATGGCTACAGATAACAAAAGCACTTGCCCATCAACCTCTAGCCAGCATAACCTTATGTTGTTGGCCAGGCCAGGCTATAATCTGAAATGAAAGTTAATGAAATAACATTTGGGTCTCCACTAGCACTTTACTGAGTTGCAATATCCTGCAGTCAAGGCAAAGATAATATGATACCATAAGAGGTTCACATTTGTAGGCAGAAACCAGAACTGTAATTCTGTATTTGAGCACAAACAAGCTTGTGTTGCAATGCAGGGAACTGAAGTGTTTGGTATTTGAGACATTGACCTGTACTGCATGTGGTCAGAAAGAGAGATACTTGTAATGTTCATGAGCAGGTCCAGGATCAGCTCTTCAGAGAAGACCTGACCACTGTAACAGGATCAGATCTTCAGAGAAGAACCAAGCAGTGTTACAGATGCTTTTTGTCCCAACTGGTTAATGTGTGGTGGAGGGAAGGAAAGAAAACACTGATGCTTTGACTTTATTTTGTTCTTTTTTGACATTCATGCCTTTTGACTTAGGGATTTTTGCATCTGAGTGGGTGGATCTGATGGTGAACAGGTGAACCAGCCTCATGGAGAATTTTACACGTGGCCAAAGGCAATTCTGGGCCACACAGGTGGCTCTGCAAACAGAAGTTGAACCAGCCTAGGAGATGCTTCTAGTCCTCCCACTGGGATGAAGGTCTGTCTTTCCCAAGCTACAAAAATAAATCCAGAACAGTAGTTTGGGTTTGGGAAGGTCAGCTGTGTTAGCCTAACTGCTATGTTCAGATCTGTCCACAATTATCACAGCAACTGTGACATGTAGGGCCAAATTTCGCTGATACATGGAATAACATGGACACCAAAAATTCTTGTATCAGGGCAATGTTTGACTCCATGCAAAAGGCAGGGAGTTCAGAGTCCTGTTCATTGCTGCTGATGTCTCAGATCCCCCTGTTATCCTTCTGCCTTGTGGTAGTCACTGTACAAGTGCACAAAGCAATACATACCAAGAGTGGAGCAGAGAGCTATGCCTTAGGACTGGTGAGGCATCCTCACCCAGGCCAGGGGAAAAAAGGGAATAAATTCAGATGCTCCTCTGGAATGTGTTCCTTGCACTTTTTGCATTAGGACTGTTAAAGACAGCTTTGGCACTGCAGAATGGAGCTACAACCTTAAATAACCTCTATTTTTGATAATTATTTCAGAGATATTACCTACATATACCAGACAGTCAGTAATGCCCCTCTGTCCTCTCAACTCTTCCACCAGTGCAAATCAATGTTTTGCCATTAAAGTCAATGGAGCTTTGTTGATTACATGAAATCAAAATCATTATGTACAGTTTACTGGCTCTAGTCATTTGATGATACTCTACAATGGGAAATCTTTTACATCTGCTTCTTTTATAAAACTCAAAGGACCCATATGGTTTCAAGTCATTATATTTTGTTCTAGTCCCACCTTCTCAAAAAAAAATCCTTTTGTTATCTCTTACTTGAGGGGACAGCTATGACTAAGTGGCTGAACAAAACCTTCAGATTTACCAAACCTGCAATGTAGCTCATTTCTCAGCATTTAAGGCAATGCTATTCTTGGAATTCACACTTTGAAATCTCCCCACTGGGAGAATCAGTGCTTAGGAGAAAGGTAGGCACCAGTGTAAAGCCCAATTGCAAATGCACCTAAAAGTTTTATGTTAAATTTTGCCTTTCACTTCTCATAGAAAAAGTTTCTTTGCTGTATTTCTTATTTTACATCTCTATATGATCACCCAGCTGTAGCACTGAAGACTGAGGAGTTCCAGTAATATGTCTTGGCAGTGGATTCCCCGTCCAGTCTGGGCTGATCTTTCTGAACTCTCGACTTCATGCAATCCTGTGTCCCAGGCATACAGTCACAAAATCAGCTCTGAGCCACCAACAGCTATGACTTTTGCTTAATCATAACTACTTTATCTTAGAGTCTACATTAATTTCTGCTCCATAAAACACCCCGGTGTCCTGTAGTTGTACAATACAGTATCAAATCCTGCAAACACAACAGAACCAAGTTACACCAAGTTGGTATGTGTTTGGCAAGTTTATGGGAAAGGACAGCAAAAACTGCCATACTGGTGATACATTAGATGAAACTCTTCCCTCTGCAATGGCTGTGAACCAATGCTCTAAGGTACATGGGCCTCTGATTTCCACATAAATCATAAAATATTTTGGCTGCTTTTGAGATGTGATTGTGTGTTATGTGTAATCTCTGTGATGAGGTAAGTCAAATTACAAGAGCAAGTAAGGTTCAACCAGTTTCAGTAAGGCTCTTTGTTAACTACACATTTTCAGCTTAAGTGCCATCCTAACATTCTACCAATTCTTCTAACCCCCTCCTCTTTAGGTCACCTGCAGTTCACATTTTGTTCTGAATATAAAACACATCAATGCTGAAATTTATTTTAAGGATGTGCAGTGTCACAGCTGAGTCTGATTGATTCATATTGTGCAACAAGGCAATCATGTGCAGTCCACAGTGAGATAGCATACTTCATAATGGGAAGTTGGTTAAATAACGTTTATAGAATTTGTGAATGCTACCCACAATAACATTTATAGCTGTTTCATTGTTTTCATATGTCCCCTTTTTGTACATTCATACATTTCTGAAACACTGTTCAATAATTATTAACAGAATGTTATAAAATAGTTTGTTATGTTTTAATTCTTAGCATTTTAATTTAGAATGAAGTACCAAATATTGGGGTTTAATTTATTAACAGTAAAAGTGAGATACCAGTCTCTTATTAATTTTTAGATATAATCAAGAAGGGGAATAAATGAACTAGGCAGCTGCCAAAGCATGTATCTCTGAGCTGAATAATGATCAGGATTTTATGACACATTTGGAAGCGAAACATAATGAAAGACAAAGTGGGATTGAAAGAAGGATAAAAGTACCCACTTATCATGGATAAGTTGTTCTAGACTTGTTTGATATATTTATTTGATAAAATTATTGCAGGTTCTTTACAGAGATAGACACTAATCTTGCTGGGGTCCTGAATGTATTTTGTATAACAGTAATTAACATGAAAATCAAGACTACCATATGAACTGTAAAGTATATAAGAAACTGACTGAAGAGGAGTGCTCTGTCAAGAGAAAGGGTTTTTATTAATGGAGTTTCCTAGATTCACTCTGGGAACAATTTTATTTAATCTTCTCATTAATGACCTTGGCACAAAAAATATGAAAAAAATGAGAGAGTGAAAACTGCAGACAACACAAAATTGGAAGGTACTACTGATACAGAAGAGGACTGGAGTATCACACAGGAAGACTTTCATGACCTTGAGGACTGCAGTAACAGAAATATGATGGAATTTTGTAGTGAATAATCCAAAGTGACAATGTTAAGGGCCAAAAGAAATTTCTATAAGAGCAGAGGAGAAGAAAGAATTATATGTACCAGTCACATGATATAATCAGACTTTTGTGGAAAAAGGCATAGGATCCTGCAATGCAGAGAAAGCAATGCATTAATACCTTCATAACCTGTAGTGATGAGGCCTGGTCAAATATGTTCAGAAAAGATAGATTCAAACTGGACCAGGGACCAAGAGGTGCTGCTAGGACAATTAAGGGGATGAAGAAGGCTATCTTACTGGCAACATCTTGGTGTGAGCATATAAAAGAAGGGAATATAACATCAGGGAATTAAAAAAAAAGGAAAAGGGAAGGTTATTTAAAGTAAAGAACAATACAGTACAAAACAAAATGCCCACCAATAATTAAAATAAGGTTTCAAAACATCAAAGCAGGATTCTGGAACATCTTCTCCATCATAGTAGCAGAAAGAAAAAAAAAAACAACTAGTTTTAAGTTGTACTTTTTAAATTTGGCGACAGAAAGAGGAACAGGGCTATATGGCTTTATAACAGACAGTGGTTGGAATGAAAGCCCCATTGGGTGGCATCATTCCCTGTCAGCCAGATTTGGATAGAAAAATTATGTGGTGCAAACTTTCACATGCACAGCATGGAGTCCTGACCTGTACCACACCTGCTTACTGCAGGTTTGGAGCTCTGAATCAGACTTGCAGTCATTTTGGGTGCTGTAGAACATCATATGGACGGAATATGGGTACCTTTGTGTACCTGTGTACCTTTGGCTATGGCAGCCCTATGCTTCAGCAGTGCACAAGCCCAGACAATTCCCATGTGAGAAGTGAACGAAGTAGCTTTGACCTGTTCAGAGAGTCCACTCTGCAAGCCCTGGCAACATGGTGAGCGCTGTATTTGCAGCAGGAATTGATTTTTATAGAAGTAGCCTCTCTTGCTTCCCAATCTGTGAGTATGTGGAAATATTTCTTGGCATCTCATCACTAGATCTTAGGCTGAGAAAAACATTCATTTCTGATCAAAGACAGTGATTGAGGGATGGCTTCTGAAGGAAGTAAATTAAACTCATGGTGATGTTAAGACATCAAAATAAATAAAGGATTATTCTGACAACTGAATCTGATTCTCCATAAAAAACCCACCAGGCTTATTAAAGAGAAGCACTAAACAAACAACAGAAGTAAGATGTGGAGATGTTCATGTTATGATCTCTAAGAGCTGAATCTACAAAGTGCAGAACGAGCTGGATATGATGATGTATCATCACCACAATGATACAGATATTACTGTGTCTGATTTCTAGATGTCTGCTCCCTAGTCACTAACTAGTGATGAACTGTACAAAACATTTGTACAGTTCTGGAGGCAGAAACCAGGAAAACGAGATCCTGACCAGCAACCAGTGTCCTTCTGCTGCATTCAGTATGAGGGTGACTGTGTATTAAAGCACTGATTTGTACCTTGACAGCATCAAAGCATGAGTCTTGGCCATCAGACCAGGCTGTCACATAGAAACACGAGTGAAACCCCTAACCTACGGTCCAAACAGAGACTGGAGTGAGTCTGGTTAGGGCATTAACAGGTGAATTAGAACCATAACTAGTCACAAGAGAGATGAAGTCAGGCTTCTTCCATAATGAGTGGGTTTTCTAAATTTTTTTTTACAGTTTTGTATAAAAAAATGGAGGGAACTCACCCAGTTATTAACTACTATGGCAATAAGACTGGGCTGTGGAATGTTTGTCCTGAATCCAGTGCTGTCAGTGTATGCTAGTCACATTTAAAGTACCCTTACTACACTGGGCCACTAGGGAGACTCAGTCAGGAGAGCCCAGCTTCTGCCTTATAAATGGGCCTTGATGTCAATGCTGTTTTCTGAACTTAAATTCACAAAAATGAGGTGTGCTTCAGTGTGCATACAGAACACAAAGAGACAGTACATAGGTGCTGATCCAAAAAAGGCCATAATAGATATAAATGGACACATGATAAAACAACAGCGTTTATAATTGCATTTGGTGCATTTAAAAAGAAAGCACTATTAGGTTAAAGTAATAATGCATATTTAAAATAACCTTTTGATTAAAAGAATCATGCCTGCATTTCTTGGACTATACTCAGTCTGGACTATATTATCTTTGTTGTCTAAAGCTGCTAATCTGTGTTGCTCTGAAATATGCATAATGCTAGTAAAATATTTGGCTTTATCTACTGTTCACCCAGAGAATTCCCCTGCTGCCATTAACATCACACCATACTGTTCTAATGATTCCAGACACTAATGAACTTGTACTATGCATTTCTAACTTCTGCTGATTTAATGTAGCTACCCTTAATTATGCCTGGATTACATCAATCCTGACAAAAAAAAAACCAAACACAACTTCATATATACTTAGCATATACGTGCACTGGTGGAATTTCAAATACACATTAGGTGAGCTATTTTGCCTACTACTTTTGTTTTCTATCTAGCCTACAGTAAACTCATAATTTACTTTTATGCTTAAAACACCACTAGATACAGTTCACTTGGAATGCTAACAGAAAGCTGAAGCTGAGCAAACCAAGTTTTTCTCACTAATTAAATGAACAAAGCAAAATCCAAATTCTCTAGAAGTGCTGGCCCTTAGATATTCAAAGTTCAGTGACTGTGCTATACATGAAGCATGTTTGCCTACACTCTTCAGAATACTATGGCATGGCAGGATTCCCAGTCTCTGAAAGCTTGTAGTCAGGCCTTCAGAATCTGAAGAATTCAGTTAATTCATATTGTGGATCTTCATGGGGGAAGGGTGATGAGAACGCTGTTGAAAGGGGTGAAGGGAGGAATCAAGAGCTGGAGTCAGGCATGCGCGTGTCTGATGTGTAACTCCAAATTTCACCTTAAGTTAAACACTAAAATGCCTTTACATGTCTCGTGTGATATAATCAGCAGCTGAGATTAAAGGGACCAAATTTCACCACTGCTGTACAGGAGTCAGAGTACTGAAAAATACACAGTTTAAAGTATGTGTGTAACAACAAGCTGAGATGCAAGTGATCATTGGCCTTTCCAGATTTTTGCCTGAGGTGTGCCAGCAGAGACATGTATGACTATGTCAGAATCAATCACTACATACCAGAGACCCAAATATCCTATGCTTCTGATCTTTGTTAAATACATCATGAGCGGAGATATCTGCTGTGTAATATATGGACAGACACCATCCAATTCTTCTCAGAAGAGCTGGACTTACTGTACCAGATGTATGTAATACAATAGCTCGGAGTGACCTGGAAATGCACTGAGCAACATGCAGGGGCATGTTGGGTGTCATGAATCATAAAACTGTTTAGGTTTGAATAGACCTTTAAAAGCCATTAACCCAGCACTACCAAGTCCACCACTAAACCATATCCCTAAGTGCCACATCTACACATCTTTCAAATACCTCCAGGGATGGTGACTCAACCACTTACCTGGGCAGTGTGTGCCAAAGCTTGACAACCCTTTTGGTGAAGAAATTTTTCCTAATATTCAATCTGAATCTGTCCGGGTGCAGCTTGAGGCCATTTCCTCTTGTTCTGTCAGTTGTTACCTGGGAGAAGAGACCAATCCCCACCTCACTACAACCATCTTTCAGATAGTTGTAGAGAGCAGTAAGGTCCCCCCTCTCAGCCTCCTTTTCTCCAGGCTAAAGAACCCCAGCTCCCTCAGCCACTCCTCATAAGACTTGTGCTCCTGACCCTTCACCAGCTTCATTGCCCTTCTCTGGACCTGCTCCAGCACCTCAATGAATGCTAAGTTTAGCTTCTCCACAGATATCCTGCATACCAGATGCTGACCAAGGCAATTCTCAGAAACATCTGAAATATTTCAGGCATTGTGCCTCCCTAAACAAGCAAAAAAAATTTTTTTCAAAATAAGTGAGAAGTATAGTTTCCTAAATTCACTGTCTGGTCAGGCAGATATAAGCACCAGTGAAGAAGAGGGGGAGCATTCAGCTCAGCTTCTGCAGGAATCCCCCTCTCATCCCACGTGTCATTAGATTGCCTTCACTATGTTGTCAAACAGCACCCTCAGATGGCCCTATTTCATATATCATCAGACAATGGGGTTTTTTATTATTAAGATCAGGAAAAAGAAATAAATCCTCACTGCATTCCTGTCAGTTTCTAGTACTTGTGACTGTAGAGAAAAGCCCAAGGAGATGAAGAAGCATAATGCAAGGTTTCAGAAAAGGAAGCAGATGAAAACTCTTAAAAGTTATTATATTAATATAATTTCTGATTATACAAAAAGTTACTTCAAAATTTATTGAACCTTTTCTTATTTTTGAACATGTAAGGTTGTAATATGGCTTTAATCCTTGTAGCAGTCTTCTATACATTTGATAATGAGTTTTTCTTGATTTTACTATGAAGTGGTGCATTTGATGATGAATGAGCCATACAATTAATTTTCAGGCTTCTATGTTGATACACAGTTTATTTCACACTATTCCTACAGCTTTATTTTTCAATATACCATAAATTCATCCATCTGTAGCATCTTCCCATTCTCTAAGTATTTAACCACTTTTGTAGAAGTTAACAGCTGAAATCAGATGCTTTAATGATTGCAAAAAATGGCAGTCCGAGCTTCTGGAACCGAGGAGAGCATAAAAGAACCCATTATGGCAATTTCCCATCTAAATTGTGGAGTCTGTATTTCTGAGTTAAACCCCGTGGACAGAATGGAACTGTTCAAACATCTCAAGAGATTATTTCAAACTGTTTGCCACTTTGGTAAACTGTAGCCAAGTTTACTCCTTGTATAATTTCTTTATAAGGTTTTATATTTTTAACAAGAGAAAACAGTAAATGAATCAAAAGTGGGGTTTGGTTTTTTTTCTTGTTTGCTTTATGTTTACAATAAAGACTAAAGGCAAAGGTAGGGTAAAGGCTTGGGTTTGTCATTTACCTCTTTAAGGAAACAAAGACACAGCAGGACAATTATAGCTGTTCAAAGACAACTAAATGTTACTGTTTATGAAAATGAGAAATTCTGATCTGAGAATATTTTTTATTTCATTTGCATACAGTATGACTTGTAACTTCACTACCATTAAATGCATTTTACGTCAGTGACAACAGATACTATGTCACCACAACACCCTTTTTGAGCACTCTTCCACACTGCACCCAACAGATGGAAAAGCAAGCCTGATAACATTACAGGAATTGCCCAAAAAAGATTATGTGAAATGATTGCTTCCATAACCTTTACTTTAATTTTCAGCCTCATAAAAGATGTATTTCTTCAGAAATGCATTTCCGCTAATTGGGAATCACACACAACGTTTGTGAGAACATTGAAGCATTGATCACAGGTAGAAATATTTTGTATTTATCTGGAGAGCTCCAAGTTTATAACAATAGAAAATGATCTCAGACTAATATCACAAAGTAGCCAGAATATTTAACTCTCTCAAATACTGGTGCAATGTTGATGAGATGGTCTATGATTATTTCAGGATTAAGCACTACAATAATAATCTCATTCCCATTGAGTGCTCCTAAATACTCTCAGCAAACCCATTTGTCCCTTTTCCTTGACTGTGATCCCATCTCTGTAGAAAGAAATAGCTCCATAAAACTGGGTCAAGCAAACAGTTTACTCTTTCCTACAGAAACTGTATATGTTATATACCTCCTTCCTTTGATAACAATTTAATCCAGTCCAAATTAGACTGAAACATGATGCAGTGTGGGGAAAGTGAGAATACCAAAAGCAAGTAACTCACAAAAAAGGAAAAACATCTTAATATGCAACTTTAAGAATAAAAAATAAAGTATTAGCAGAGAAAAATATAAGCTTTGAAAAGTTACTAATTTTTTCCCCCCAAATATGCCCTTTGGCAATGAGTAGTTTTGATCTCATAGCTCAAAAATATGTGCATGTTCATATTAATACTGTAAAACATGACTTACAAAAATCCTATGTTCTTGTCCATTAACCACTGAACGTGATCCAACCACTATTTTAAGAAGAAACTGAGAGGATTTGTATTTGCACGCAACATAAGATGCCGATGCAAAGAGAAATAACTCTTCTCATCTTCCCACAGTTTGGTATTGCAACAGAAAGACTGGTTATTAACACCATTGCTAGGAAAAAAAAAAAAGAAAAAGAGGTAAAATATTACCCTTACTATTTTCCACAGAAAACAGCTGTTAAATTAATGTAAGATTCTGAATTACTATCAGTGTTAAAGATATTTTTATGTGTCATTATTACTTTTTACACAGGATAACTGCAGATAATAACAGAGCCACATGCTTCTTGAAACTGGTGTGCATAAAGCTATTACTGGAAGTATCTCAACTTTATATTTTGGTATTACAGCAACCATAATCCTAGTGTTTCCAAAGCTGTCTTGAGCTGTCAGACATTCTGACTTCTGAAGCAGGGTAGACCAGGAATGAAAGAGAAATTCTAGAGTAGACATAGCCTCATGATATTATGGAGGTGTTGCAGGGACAGAGCCGGAATGCCAGATACTCAGACTTTTGTTTTACCACAGCTCTTTTCTGGAGTTTTCCAAGACAAATGCACAACTCATTTGACAAGATTACATTTTGTACCTGCTAAAACAGGTAGAATAGCTGAAAACAATCATGATACCTGCATGTAATTGGAGTGCTGTATTTGGGCCTTATGCTGCACAGTGGGATGAGAAGCATTCTTTTCTCCCTTCTGGTAATGAGGAAAAAAATAAAATTAATAGCTGAGATGCTTGACTGTATTACCCTAAGAAAAAGCTGTATTGCAATCTGTCCATTCTATTCAGAATGAACTAGAAAGTGAAATACTTAAAACATTGATACCACAGTGACCTCAACATCTTCCAGGAGAGAAAATTTATCTAGTTATGCAAGAAAGCAAAACAAACTGCTCTGATGTGAATGCTCCAACACTCCTTCAACCCTATCACAAAGACCTATGGCAGGTGTTCAGTCAGGAGTTCCCTGGAAGACCACTTGACTTTTAAGAGAGTTGTCATGCTCTTTGCAAAACTGAGACCAGGCTATAGAAATAAAATTGATTTATATTATTAATAATTTTGATGATGACAACTTTTAAAGGTTGCCCATGCTGTGTTGTGAGAATTACATTGGCAATGCTGAACTCCAGGCAGTTGAAATTGTAATGGATTTGAAGTGACTGAATTAAAATAATAATGAGATCAAATCAACTGCCAGATTTATCAAAAGGTTATATATCTAAATATAGCTTGTCCTGAAGATACTTCCAACCATTGCACCTGTCAAACTAAACTGATAAAACCAGCTAGAATCAAAGCCAGGTGTTTTGTCAGAACAGGTAAAAAAAATAATCAAAAAACATTAAAAAGTGGTTACCACAGTCAGCTTGTAAAGTCTTTATCTGAGCAAAATTAAGACATTTTTTCTGTTTCCACAGATTTTCTGTGTTGGGCTGTTGCACACAAACCTCAATGATCTGACCTTCTCATCAGAATAACCCAACAGTCAGAGATGGCATGCAGGGCCAAACATGCTCAGTGGCCAGGCAGACTAATGCCATGCATTTGTTTCCTATGGGTGTTCTACAAGATGCCTTTCTACTTTAGTCACACAGAATAAATATTGTTTAGGAATTCTGGTTACTTGGAAGGAGAGTTCTGGGAACTGATTTTGAAGTGTGGATGCAGAGAAATAATGCAGCACTACAAAAGGAATTCATCAACACAGACAAATAAAAGCCCTCGGGTGACAGATTCTGCATCAGTATGTTTGGTGAAGAGCTAAAATTATGCTACTGCTTCCTAAAAGAATGTATGCAGGGAATGAATTCTGTGGACCAGGAAGTGTATCATCTTTTAAGTCACACTTCAATAACAGGGCTAAGATTCAAAAATATGACCATGACTTATATTTGTCACTCGCAGTCACCTAATTAAGAACTACACCCGTTCATTCTCACCCCCCATGTAATAGCTTAATTACTGTATTTGGTGTAACCAAAACCCACACATTTTGAAAGGATTGTTCAAATGCAGCTGAGGTGTATATCTCCATATGATATTGCTAACCAAGAGCCCTTCTGTAGCAGGGCTTTTGTAGGAGTAAACCACATTTCATTGACACAGAGCTGTGTTTTCACATTTCATTGCATGAAAGCATTGAGACAGTTGTGACTGTGGAATCAGTATGTTCAGGCAGAGCAAAAGATAACATAAGCTCAGCCTTTACAGCTGCAAGCTCCTGCTGAAATTAAAAGGAAACAAATCCTCTGCTGTAACCCCTTCCCCCCCCACCAGATGTACAGGTCTCTATGGAAAACGGCTGCTTCTAAACCTTCCTCTGCCTTTCTGCACCTTGGTTGCTACATGCACATTCCATTTTCTGTTGAAACAGCCAAAATGGACGAAAAGCTTAGCTCTCACATTAGCCTTAATAGAAGGTCACAGATGAAAGCAGTGCTGCCACTAAGAGGAAGCAGACACAAATAAGGCTCTCTAAACTGGTTCTCAAATTCACATCTCTTTTTTCAAGCCAATGTATACCCTGCAGCTGTGCTCACCAGAGACTAACTGATGCTTTTAACTTTCTGCATAATAGAAAAGCTTTTGAGGAGCTTTTATTACAGCGGTTAGTTTTTCTATATCAAACCCCTACAATCACAAACAAGAGGGGGGAAAAATAGACACTAAAAGGTACAAGTGGAGATTGTCCGTAAAGCTTTACAGAAGATGGCGGGCAGATGGTAGGGATTTGCAGTGACACAGCTGTTTTTAAAAATAAAGAGGTGGAAGAGGAGAGGCATGATTACAGCTACACATACATTCCTAAGCTTGTTCACACAAGAATAAAAATTAAGCTAGCAGCAGGAAATTGAAGTTCATGTATTATTTTGAATTGACATTTAGAAACTTTTAAAAATAATCAGCGGCACCTTCAAGTTTCTTTTCCAATCATTAGTTTTCTATGTAACTATGATGCAAAGGTGACAATAGAAACATCAACCTACAATGAGATATGAAAAAGACAATCACAGAATTCTAGGACTGTCAAAATTACTGTGCCTCCAAACTAGCACATTTTTTTTTCTGTAAGCTTTACAATATAAAAAGACAATTCTATTAAATCATCAAACAACATAGATTATGTTACCTGTTTGACTTTCCTATGAAAGGATTTAATTTTTATTGTAGTATTTATTTTTCAGATGTCATTAGTAGAATGCACAGATAAACAATGCAAGGAAGAGTAAGTTGTATGGGGGTTATTGCAGATTTAACAGCATGGGAGGTGGGGCAGGGAAATGTCCAAATTCAATAGGGTATCAAGCACTGGATATTGATTTTGAAAGAATAGAATATTTTTTTAACTAAGCAGTAATTTGTATTAAAAAACTTCACTTCAAAATGACACCCTGCATTCCTTTTTAATGCATATTCTCACATATGTCCCCTATAGTCACATAGAAAGTTTATGTTAGGTAAACACTAAAGAGATTGTTAATGTACAGTGTAAAAGTCTGCCTTCTCCAGAGAATCCAGTGAAGCTGTTTCTAGACAGCTTTGTTTACAAAATTAATTCTCTTCCAGATAGTCAATTCCTAGATCTCAGAAATTTTACTTTTAACAAGAGAGATACCACAGATACCAAAAGGATAATCTTTTTATCATTCTTCATCGAGTCACCTTTTCCAGACTGCATCAGTTCACTTTCTTCCCAGTATTAAAAAATGACTTGTCAGCGTAAACATACTTTTTTGCTACTTTTTTTTTAAAAAGCCATCTAATTTTGTGAACATGTGTGCCAGGATCCAACAAAAGAAAAAGGCTATCCAGCACCAACGCACTGAAAACTTCTTTATAGCCATCTCCAGAGCCACTGGTGCTGGCTTTTACTACAGCTGGGTATTGAACTGAATGTGTGGCAGGTGAAACCTGTTATGAAAATCCAGCTATTCCACCACTTCTCCTTTCAGTGTCTAGGCTGCTCCCAATCCAAAGACAATAGCAAAGAGATTAGTGTAGGTGTGCCCAGCACACAAACAAACTCAACAACTGAAGACATTTAAATTAACTTTATTTATACCAGGTTTTCAAAATCAGAAATATTTCAAAGAAATTCAATACTCATAGACAGGTGCTACATTGATGATCTTTGATCCACCATTAGTGCCATGTTTTCACTCTACAATCATTAACTCGCCACCACAAACTAAGAGGAACTTACAGAAGTTTATAAAAAATAGGCAGACAATGAAAATTTGGTTTATACTGGAATTGGCATAAAAGAGTAAAGCTTATTATCAAATTGTGGCAACTGCTGTATTCCATCACTCAAGGGAATGCTACAGCAGGAAAACACTCTTCTACTTCGAGAAACACTGGGTTTTAACTGAACATACTCAAAATCCACTTCATGATGTGACTAGGAGCGATTCTTACACTCAAGTCCGTGTAAATTTAAGCTTTCCATTTCAAAAATCGCCACAAGCATAAACCTCACCTACACACTCTAGTCTTGGACTGATTTCCTTTTTTGGAGAAATCAAACCCATATGCCTATACCTCTTCCAGGATTTACCAAATCAAACAGAATAACTGCTGGCTTTGAAATACTTTTTTTTAGAAGAAAAATGCCATTTCTGCACAAGCTACTCTCATGAAAATTTTATTTAACATTTCTTTATCAATAAAATAACTGAAGCCAAGATACCGAAAGTCACGTCTACATGGAGATACACAGAAGATATTCAACTTGAGAGGATTTTCCTCCACTTCTCGATCACAATGAGGCCCTCACCATTTTGCATAATGACAGAAAACAACAGCTGACAAACCATTTTGGAACAGATGCCAGCTGTCTCTCATTTGCTTTATATAATTCAAACAGTAACAGTTCTGTAGCACTTTATTGGTTTCTGTTTGGTTTGTGTTCATTTCTGTTTGTTTCTTTTAAAGCCAAGCCATCTGAATTGGACCCCTCATCAGTCAGTCAGTAAGTCATTTCAAGAACAAACTGAAGGCAGGCTGATCCTTTTGGATCCAAAACTTTAATTTGGTAGGAATCTTACAGAAATACAATTTGTGCTTCAATTTCATAGCTACTTGGACTGAGTGAATATACACCTAAACTACTTTAAATAAAAAAAAAAAGTAACGTTTAATATTCAACTGAGAAGCCACAGACGTTTTTCCAGACTGTTTGCAGCAGAGACAAACAATAAATTTAAACACAGTACTGCTTAAAAAAAGTTTACTGTCTAAAGTGAAAATTCGAATGGTTTATTAAAATTTAACATTTTCCATTTTGGCTTTTTCTAAAGAAGCAATTTATCCGTTGTGAAAAATCAGTTAAAAGATAATTGCATTTTACTGTACTGAACTCAAGTCAAACATAAAGCACAAAGATCTTTACATTAAACTGGGCTTTGCACACAACATGAATGATCAGAAATAGACTATTTTGAGAAATAAAAAGTTAGGGGTTTTTTATCTAGACAACATGCATACCATCAGTTACTTCTCACCCTTAAAAGGTACCTGAAAGGAGAGTTTTGTAGAACAAAACCAAGACTCATTAATACACTTAGTAAGTCAGTGGTCATCATGCCTTTTTAGTTAAATTCTAGTAAAGTTTCGTCTACATAGAACAGCTAACACAATGAGGTGTGCAAGTCATAGGGATAGCCAGAAGCCTGAAACAAAGTCTTAAAGTTCTACAGGACAAGAGAGCCTAAACACAGCACCACTAGGTTATTTAAACTATATAAAAAAAAAATTTTGGATTATCATCTACTTCCTTGTTGAAAAAGGGTTATGGACTGAACATAAAGGGCCCATATTTAAAAGCTCCGCAGTTCTACTCTACCAACTTTTTAAAATAAGGTAATGATAAAGAGCATTCCTTCTAGCAGCAAGCACAGTTCAGCTGCCAGTGGCTGCCTAACAGCACTCCTTTACGCATACCAGGAGAATCATGTCCAGTTTTGCCATTTGTGGATAACGATGACAAGATACAAAAGCATGTGTTTGCCATAAATAGCTCTGGCTAACGGAGGATTGCTCACACAGAGCAGATCAAATTCTCTATAAGGAGAGCATTATTTGGCTCCCAGCCAAAACACGTCCCCAGTGCAAGCCTCAGTAGTGGCAAACACTTTCCAGTTCTATTTACATAGAAGCTAACAAGTAGAACGGGTCATTTAGGCTATTTCTTGTACCAAGTCAGTCTTAACTGCAACACTTGAGAAACAAAAATTCCTTCCTGGCTTCATACTCTGCACATAACTGTCATTACACATCATCTTACCGAAAAAGGCGTCGAGCTCGTGCAAGGTTTTACTCTGGCATGTAGAACTTTAAGAGCATTCAGGTATGAAACGCACTGCATGGTTAATTACTTCGTATTTTTACATTGCTGACACAAGTGTTTCATGGAAATAATGGTCTCCAGTAGTGGTAGCTTCTTTACTTGAACGGTAAACTAGGAGCAGGTCCTTTATCGAACGGTCAGAACAGAGACACAGAGATTTGTAAAGCAGTGCCTAAATCAGTATTAAAAACTTGCATTATTTAAGATGAGATTAATGATTGTTTACCTTTACAATACTTTCCACAGAAGTTATTTGAAATATGCTTAAACACTTAAAAACTATATTTTCCAATGAAAACAAGGCAACGTTCTGTAATAAGCCACAAGTTTTATTGCAACGTGGCCAATTTTTGATCTCAAAAAACAATGTTCCATTTAAGGCTCTTTTTAATACAGAAATTGCCACCATGACTGATGTTTTACAAAACTTTAGTGTTTCAAGACTCACAGGGTAAACAGATAACTTCTACTCCTGTTCAGTAGTGTACATTCAATGGAAAACAAAAGGCATCGTAACAGCTACTTCATTTATAAAGATATGCATGTAACAGGAATGAAACTGAGGTACTACAATAATCTGATGACACAGTTACAGCAACTTAATTGGCATTCCTTTGGGAGGGGGCGGGTCAAACATATTACAAAAAAGTGCTTTAAATGCATAGTGTTGTGTGCTGCCATGTCACAAAAATAGGCTTGTCAAGGCAGGTGAGGTGTATGAATGCACAAGAGCCTCATGGAACTGCAATCAAGTGCAACTGTAAGTAATACTGTATAGAGTCTACCATCCGACCAGTGGACAATACTTTCAAGGCATTCAATTAGCTTACCCTCTGCTGTCTGCTAGACTATTTACATTAACTATCACATTCATTGTACATGTTGCAAGGAATGCCTGCAACGTCAGTTTTGGCTAAGAGTATGACGTGAAAGCATTCCTTGGATCCTACATAAAACTACCAGGATTAAACAGTCTAATGGCAATCACTGGTAGACTGCTTAACAATGACATCTCCTTCAGGGCAGTAGGGAAGGGACTTATTTTTTGAGGAGGGGAGGGGATGGGGAGACTAATACTATTCCAATTGAACGAGCTGCAGAAATGGAAGCTCCTTAGATCCAGATGGCACTTGTCTGTCTTTTTATAAGGGTTTTCCTTCAAGTGAAACTACCACGTTGCCTCCCAATTTCTCTCCAAGTGTTGAACGGTCCTTAATATCATCCAAACCATTTACTTGCCACTCATGTTTAATACCTGAAAGACAGACGGACAACAATGTACTTGTGAGAACCTCTACATCTAAATGCCATTATAATTAATGAGCAAAACATTTTTAGGTCAGTACCTGTAAATTTCTTTTTAATGGCATCTTTAGAGCTTGCGTAGATCATCTTGCTTTTTAAAGGTGCACTTTCAGGAGCCCTTTAAAAAAAGAAGAAAACCACAACAAAACAGTTATTCAGTCATCCAGTGGTAGCTCCATGATATTCAATTTTAACAGCAAGCTTTGCTTTTACACACCAGAATATAAATACCAGGTCTTCTTTCTTAGATTCCTTTGTCTCATATGTGGCATCATACAAAGCATATCGGCAATCATTCAAAGGTAGCAACTTCACAAAGGCTGTATAGGGGTCCTCCACAGTATCTCCAATGTCACCAACCAATATCTGCTTTGATTCCTCTACAATTATTTGTTTTTTGTCATCACTTAAGCAGAAGAGAACAGCTTTCTTTCTTTTTTTAATCTCTTCTGGGGTTGAAGATTTCCTTACTTTCATGTCATTAAAAACCTTTATGACTTCATCATTCACTGTTACTCCAGAAGCCTGTAAAATGAGATCAAAGGAATAATTCAAACAGCAAAATTAACACTTGCTAGAAGAGGTGATAGCCCACAGTGCTGATAAAGTCTGTCTGCCCCCATAAGAATAAAAATACTATACTCAACCTGAACACACTACAAATTTAGGAGTATTTGCAGGATTGGAGCAGAAAATATAAAGGAGGTATATATTTGGTAGTTTCTTGTTGCAGATCTCAGCATGTTCAGCTGCAATTATGGATAGCAATATCATACAACTAGGCACACAACTGTACTACTCAAGCAGTTTTCCTTTACCTTATCATGCATTTGGCTTATCTGGGGGGGGAGGGGATGAATAGGGATGGGGGTAAGAACTGAACATATGACAGGAGTTTATAATTTTGGGTTGGGATGAGAGGGGGGGATCATTCATTTGGGGAGTTGTTTTCTTGGTTTTTTAGTGGAACAAACGCTACAGCAGCAGCTCACATCCAGCATTATCATGACTCTCATTTTGTTGGGTGAGGTAAGGCTCTACAAGCAACAGAAATGTTTTCTGCATTGTGTCAGCTTCAATACCACGCCTTAAGAACTCCCGAATTTTACTTCATACTGCTGCGAGATTATTGTTTGACTGCTGTTCCTTCATATAAAAAAACTGTTGGAATTTTACAATCGCTACAATTGTACAGCTCCCCATAAGGCTCGGAAGCCGTTCAAAACACGAGCAGGAAGGAAACAAAAAACCGGCAGGGCAAACGGGGAGCTCAAGGCAAAAGGCAAGTAATTTAGCAAACCCCACTGCGAGTGAGCGAGCGAGCGAGCTCAGCCCATCTGCAGCGCCCTTGCTCTCGGTCCAACAATTACATCTGCCGAGGCGGGCGCTGCCAGCGCAGGCTGCCCAGGGAGGGAAGGCAGGTGCGCGGCTCGCAGGGAGCCGCCGGCTTTGTCCCCGGGGGCGCCGCCTGCCCCTCTTCCCGCTTTGTTCGCGGGGCTGGCCCCCGCCTGCGGGCACGGACGGGCGTCCCGCCACCCCGCGCGCCAAC